>NC_141609.1:21064634-21247134 GCF_047967505.1 Dipteris shenzhenensis
TATCCAAGGTTCAGAGTAGAGTACATGGTGGAGAACTCGTCTCCCTCATAGATCATGGAGTTAAGGGTTTAGGAAAGCATAGGAGTGGGAGAGAACACTTATTTCATTAATTTTGGACTCATATGTCTACTTTTGGACTATTCCTTAAAATTCTTCCCAACTGAAAAGTTTACTTTATGAAACTGTCATTCGAGAATCAAAAGTTTACTTTCTGGCACTATCATTTTCACATAAGAAATTTCAAAATATCTCTCTACAATGTTGTACAAATAATGCAAAAACTACTATTAAATCCTAAATTTCTATTTCTTGTTTATAAGAATCATATTCTTAAAATAAAAAATCCGAGTTATTAGTTTAAATCCATGAAAAACCATGCTATTGAGGATTCACAACATTTTAAAAATGTATACATAAGAGACCTGTAAGACTCTTTTTACTTTCAATGCAGAAAACTATAACACTCTTGAATATTCAAGAAATTAAAAGGTTTATATACACATGAGACATGATGGAAGCCTCTTTTGTACTCCAAAAAATAGCAATAGCTATGCTTGCAATTTTACATTATCATGTCATAAGTTTTACAACAAATATTGCTCTGGATGAGTCTTTGTACAAAGGATCTCCTGTGGCCTTTTCAATAATTTAATTTTTCCTTTACAATGAGTTTAGTACAAATGGGCGATCCAAACATTTGCTTGTTTGAATGTCCTTTTCTATCATGATCACAGAAATGAGCGATCCAAACATTTGCTTGTTCAGAATGTCCTTTTTGTCGTCACTTGTCGCTTGGGTGCCATCTTCATTCACTCTCATCTGACAACCACCACCACCTTCACTCTTTCTCGATATTTGAATGGTGTTATCATGGGCATTCTTCATTTGCGCTATCTCCTTCTACTTCCTCCCGGGCGAGCATCTTTGTGAACTCTGTAATGTGCATAATAATTGGTTGCGGTAATTTTATTTTGTCTTCTACATCATACCCCATGTGCTTCTTTGTTTTCTTCGACCTTGATTTCCAGGATACTATGACTGTCTCTGTGGAAAGTCTTGAAATTGCTTCATGGTTTGGGACCCATTCCTTTTTCAAACAACTACTATACAATGTACTATTATCTTGGTTCTCCTTCCTGCCCCTTGGCTCATACCATACCGCTGTAAATGTTGTAGCTCTCCCCCGGTCATCCATGCTCACGTCAACTACTTTTGCAACCCAAAACTTCACGTTCTCATGTTCATCATCCGATGGTTGGAACTGCAACAAAACAATGGACATCTATGTCTATTTGTGGCATAAACTCTCTCTTCTTGGGTCCACAATATGGACGTGGGAGCAACGATTCAAACTCATTTTCAAAGAGACCACATGCTGGACGCAAGTCATTACCAACATTTGGCCAAAATAAAGGCCGTTCTGGCCTTAATATCATCTTCTCGCATTTTTGCAAGGTCCTTTATCAATTGGTAGGTCTTGCTAATTACAACAGTAGTGTGTTCCTTCCAAGAGGGCTTCCAATCAGGAAATCTCCGGAGCATTTTCTCTTTGTATGCAATAAAAGCTTTTAAGCCTTCTATTTCACCTTTGGATTTCTCGCTGAATTCTTTTATAGGAGCCCATGTTGGATGCATTTCTTTGCTCGGGATTGAAGTTAAGAGAGAGTAAGGTTCTTCAGGTTCCCATTTTGTATCAAGAGAATAGTGTTGCCATTGCATCACTGGTTTTTCATCCTTTAAGAAAAATCGAAAATAGTGTGGAGCGCTATGACCAATCAGGGCATCACCACCTTTTTGTATGAAAGGTAGAATAAAGCTCTTCCAATCATACATCCTCTCAACCATTGAGCATATTTTTCCTTCCTTACGGCCACCAACTTGCCTCCCGCATTTTCTTATCAAGTCATCCATTGTCTCCATGTCCTTGTGTTTTAGTTCTCTTGAAACTGTGCTAAATACCTGATCGATATCCTCATGTGTGTGCCCAACCAACAAAAACCCAACTTCAATCTCATTGAAGATTCTCTGAGCGATTAGCATTGAGCAAAATGCAAAGAAGAGTACATTCTTATTCTCTCGTCCGCAATTGTCTGCTTGTATTCTCAAAGTTGCTGGTAGGCGACCTTTTTCTGCATGTACATTGTGAATTGCCTTCATAACGGATGTTACAACTTGATTGCTATCGTGTAGATGCAAGGAATCAATCCATATGTCTGCAAAAAACTTAAATCCGTGCACTAACACTCCACATAGATGTGTCTTTAAAAAGTATTTGCCTTGTAGCTTAGGTGGAGTGTTAACGAATCGAGGTAATGTTGTTGTATTTTGATCCATACCATCTACAATAATGCACATGTACTCATTTGGGTGAGAAATAGCTTGCTCCTTCCAAAATGCATATTTTATTCTAGAATGTCGAACAAGTCCATGATGAAATTCTCTCTTTCTTTTGTAAGCTTCTTTTTGTTCTGGAGATGTTGCACTCTCAAGTGCTCGCTTTAGATCATCACAATCGTTGCACTTTGACATTTTTTGCCTCTTTGGGATTTTAACATGTCCAAAGCTTTTTTTCCAAAGAGTATACAAAGTATGAAAAGATGCCGGTGCATGCCCTCTTTGCCTCTGTGTTTCTCCAATAGAGTTAAATACTTCTTTTTTGGTCAAACCTATCGGAAGATGCATTTCTGATAGGTGGGGTTGCGGTAAAGCATTTTCATAAATGTAATCTTTCAAAATTGCTGTTGCCGCAACCGTTGAGGCTCTTGTTTTGGGCCTTCCTATGTTTCCATGAATGTTAAATTTAACTCCATACTTTGCTTTATTAGCCAAATTCCAATATGTGCCATGTGATAATCCTGTAATAATGCGATATGCATTATTGCATATACTTTTTCCATTTATAAGAGGCCTTATTTGATGTCCTGAACTTCGCCTTCTCTTATCATTTACAAGAAAGCAAGACAATCTCGTGAGTAGGTATTCATTTCTTCTGCTTTCTTTCCTTTGCCAGACATGTTCTCTACAACCCTTGATGTCATGTAAGTTAATGGATCGCATACATGTATGCTTACAGCATGTAGATCGCATTGCTTTTAGCATAACATCTTCATTCATTACTCTTATTCTCTTTGTTGCTTTTCTGGATCTGCCTGCACTCGTTGTCTTTTCATGCATCTGTATGTCCGTTTTGGGACCTTCTGTTCCTTCTTATTTGGATTTGTGTAGTTCTCCTTGTAAGATTTATTTGTCACGTTGTTTTCATGAGATGTTGCATCCTTGATCTTATTACTCTGACAGTCAAATACTGAATATTCCTTTGTTGATGTCATCCTTGCTTTTGATACATTCGTCAAACCATTTGTAACATTTACAAGTTCACAATCAAAGTCAAACACCGAATAGTCCTTTGTTGATCTCATCCCTACTTTTGATACAATCGTAGAACCACTTGTCACAATGGCATTAGAGTGTCCCGAATGATCTTCAAACTCATCTATTCCTAAGAGAACATCACTCATTGATGCACTTTCTATGGATTTCATAACTCCATAGTCAGTGGTGATAGAGTGTCCAGAATGATCTTCAAACTCATCTATTCCTGAGAGAACATCGCTCATTGATGCACTTTCTATGGATTTCATAACTCCATAGTCTTGAAACTCCTCTACTCCAGAGAGAACATCACTCATTATACTATCGTGCATGATTTCCATAATTCCATAGTTACCTGCTTTGACTCCAAGAACTTTATCAGTATCCATGAAGCCATCCATGCTTGAAGATATAACACTTTTCACATCTTTGCCCAAGTTCTCAATGTGCATGAACTCATCCACCCCGGATAAGGCATCACTTGTGAAATATTTTTCTTTCTCGGTACCAATGAACTCATCGACTTCTGATAAGACGTCAGTGCTATAGTTGAGTGCATTGGAATCATCCATCTCTGAAGGAATAGAGCTTGGTACATTGGCATATTCTTTCAATTCTTTGATGTTGTAGTATACATTATGTTTATCATTAAAAACCACATGCCGAGTCTTTCCAATCTTTAAAAATTGCATGCTCCATCTCAAATCCTTACCTACCTCATAGTAGGGACCATCCAATGACATTGAGTTATCATCCATACCATCATCAGTAACTTTTTGAATTCTCATCTGCGCAAATGTCCAGTGTTCAACTTGTTCAAATCCCAAGACTTGACCTTCTACTACATACTTATTTGTAAATGATAACATTTGTAAAATATCTCCCAATCTAAAATCCAAAGATATGCACTTTGTATTCCTGATGACATGTGTTGGATAAGTCTCATCTCTGTCCCATGCAATAAATGCTTTGTTGGAAGTATTATAGGGCATAACATCTCCAAGGATTTCCATATCCCCACACTTATGCTTTAGCTCAACATGTGCACTAAGAATCCTTGATACGATAACCGCTACCTTATCTTCGCCAAGTCTTCTAAAGTGACAAATAGAATTTGGATCACTTTCATGGATTGTAGCAAATGCAACTACTTCTCTTTTGCAACATAAAATCACCTCCATCCCCGAAATAAATTTTATAGCCATCTCCTTTGTGAGTTTCCTCTGCAAACAAGCTGTAACAACCATTATAAAGAACATTAGTCTCTTCTCAATAATCTACTTTATTAATGATTTAAAAATCCAGAACGTGTTTGAAAATTTAATTAGACACTAACCAATAACAACCCTAAACCCTAAACCAAAACAACCCTAAACCCTAACTAATAACAACCCTAAACCCTAAACCCTAAACCCTAAACCCTAAACCCCAAACCCCAAACCCTAAACCCTAACCCCCAAACCCCAAACCCCAACTCCCAAACCCTAAACCCTAAACCCCAAACCCTAAACCCTAACTCCTAAACCCTAAACCCTAAACCCTAAACCCTAACCCCCAAACCCTAAACCCTAAACCCTAACTCCCAAACCCCAAACCCTAAACCCTAACTCCCAAACCCGAAACCCGAAACCCTAAACCCTAAACCCTAAAACCCTTAACCCTAACCCCCAAACCCTAAACTCTAAACCCTAACTCCTAAACCCTAGATCCTAAACCCTAAGCCCTTAACCCTAACCCGCAAACCCTAAACCCTAACTCCTAAACTCTAAATCCTAAACCCTAAACCCTAACTCCTAAACCCCTAAACCCTAAACCCCAAACCCTAAACCCTAGACCCTAACTCCCAAACCCTAAACCCTAAACCCCAAACCCTAAACCCCAAACCCTGAACCCTAAACCCCAAACCCTGACTCCCAAACCCTAAACCCTAACTCCCAAACCCTAAACCCCAAACCCCAAACCCTAAACCCCAAACCCTAAACCCTAAACCTTAAACTCTAACTCCCAAACCCTAAACCCTACCCCCAAACCCTAAACCCTAACCCCCAAACCCTAAACCCTAGACCCTAAATCCTAAACCCTAACCCCTAAACCCTAAACCCTAAACCACCAAACTCTAAACCCTAACCCCCAAACCCTAACCCTCAAACCTTGAACCCTAAACCCTAAACCCTAACTCACCAAACCCCAAATCCTAAACCCAAACCACGAAATCCTAAACCTTAAATCCTATGAGTGTTTTCAAGTAATATCATTTATTTAAGTAATAGTTTTAATTAGAATTCATAAGTAATAGTGGAATTGATAGTTGGGAGGGTGGTAGTGGGAGAAAGGGAGAGTGGGAAAGTGGAGAAAGGGAGTGTGGGAGGGTGGTAGTGGGAGAAAGGGAGAGTGGGAGAGGGAGTGGGAATGGGGGCGGTGGGGGTGGGGGTGGGAGGATGGGAGTGGGAGTGGGAGAGGGAGTGGGAATGGGGGAGGTGGGGGTGGGAGAATGGGAGTGGGAGTGGGAGAGGGAGTGGGAATGGGGGAGGTGGGGGTGGGGTGAGGGTGGGAGGATGGGAGGATGGGAGTGGGAGTGGGAGGGGTGGGGTGGGGAGTGGGAGTGGGAGGATGGGAGTGGGAGAGGGAGTGGGAATGGGGGAGGTGGGGGTGGAAGTGGGAGGGGTGAGGTGGGAGGATGGGAGTGGGAATGGGGGAGGTGGGGGTGGAAGTGGGAGGGGTGGGGTGGGACGATGGGGGAGGGTGTGGGAGTGGGGGAGGTGGGGGGGGTGGGAAAATGGGGGTGGGAGTGGGAATGGGGGAGGTGGGGGGGTGGGAAAATGGGAGTGGGAGTGGGAGTGGGAGAGGGAGTGGGAGGGGTGAGGTGGGAGGATAAGGGTGGGAGAATGGGAGTGGGAGTGGGAATGGGGGGGGAGGGGTGGGGGTGGGAGGATGGGAGTGGGAGTGAGAGGTGTAGGTGGGAGGATGTGAGTGGGTGGGAGAATGGGAGTGGGAGTGGGAGTGGGAGTGGGAATGGGGGAGGTGGGGGTGGAGTGAGGGTGGAGTGGGAGGGGTGGGGTGGGAGGATGGGAGTGGGAGAGGGAGTGGAAATGGGGAAGGTGAAAGAATGGGCGTGGGCGTGGGAGTGAGAATGGGGGAGGTGGGGTGGGAGCATGGGGGTGGGAGTGGGAGTGGGAGTGGGAATGGGGTGGGAGGATGGGAGTGGGTGGGAGAGAGAGAGAAGATAATCTAATAGAGAGGCCAATGGGAGAGGAGATAATGTTATAGAAGGACCAATGAGAGAGAAGCACTTAAAACCCTAGTTTTTCTTATATATACTCTCCTTCTCTCATTGTTTCTCTCATTTCCACAAGGAAGAGCAAGAGGAGAAGCAAAAAGAGGAGGAAGAGTAAAAGCAAGCACGAGCAAGCACAAGCATCGATTTCAACTTTTTTCCAGGTACTGTTTTTAAAATTTGTATTCTTTGAAATTTTATTATAGAGAGAGAAAAGTGAAGGAAAGATTTTTAGAGAGAGAAAAGAAAAGAGAGAGTCTTGCTGCCTCGGCAGCAAAAGAGAGAAAGAAAGAGAGAGGGAGAGCGACGAGAGAAGGAGGGGGAAAGAGAGGGAGAGAAAGGGAGGGGGGAGAGAAGGGGGAGGGGGGAAAGAGAGGAGAAGCAGCGAGGGGGGGGAGAGAGAGAGGGGAGGGGGAGGCCGCTGCCGCAGCAGCGCAGAGGGGGGAAGGGAGGGGAGGGAGAGGGGAGGGGAGAGGGAGGGGGGGCGGCGAGAGAGGGAGGGGGGGGCAGGGATAGAGAGGGGGAAGAGGGAGGGGAGGCGAGGGGGGAGAGGGAGGGGAGGGGGCCGCTGCCGCTGCCGCGGCAGCGAGAGAGGGGGAGGGGGGGGAGAGGGAAGGGGGGGCGGTGAGAGGGGAGAGGGGGAGGAGGGAGAGGGAGGGGAGGGAGCCGCTGCCGCTGCCGCGGCAACGAGAGAGGGGGAGGGGGGAGAGGGGAGAGGGGAGGGAGGGGGCTGCTGCCGCGGCAGCGGCAGCGAGAGAGGGGGAGGGGGGGGAGAGAAGGTGGAGAGAGGGGGCAGCGAGAGGGAAGGGGGGGGAAGAGAGAGAGAGGGGGGGGCCGTTGCCGCGGCAGCGGCAGCGAGAGAGGGAGGGGAGGGGAGAGAGAAAGGGGGGGGGGAAGGGAGGGGAGGAGAGAGGGAAGAGGGGGGAAGAGAGAGAGAGGGGGGGCCGCTGCCGCGGCAGCGGCAGCGAGAGAGGGAGGGGAGGGGAGAGAGAAGGGGGGGGGAAAGGGAGGGGAGGAGAGAGAGAAAGGGGGGGGGCCGCGGCCGCTGCCGCGGCAGCGAGAGAGGGGGAGGGGGGGGGAGAGGAAGGGGGGAGCGAGAGAGGGGGGAGAGGGAAGGGGGGGGGCCGCGGCCGCTGCCGCGGCAGCGAGAGAGGGGGAGGGGGGGGAGAGGGAAGGGAGCGAGAGGGAGGGGGGAGGGGGAAAGGGAGGGAGGAGAGAGGGAAGGGGGGGGAAGAGAGAGAGAGGGGGGGGCCGCTGCCGCAGCAGCGGCAGCGAGAGAGGGAGGGGAGGGGAGAGAGAAGGGGGGGGGGGAAAGGGAGGGGAGGAGAGAGAGAAAGGGGGGGGGGCCGCGGCCGCTGCCACGGCAGCGAGAGAGGGGGGGGGGGAGAGGGAAGGGGGGAGAGAGAGGGAAGGGGGGAGCGAGAGAGGGGGGAGAGGTAAGGGGGGGGGGGCCACGGCCGCTGTCGCGGCAGCGAGAGAGGGGGAGGGGGGGAGAGGAAAGGGGGGAGCGAGAGGGAGGGGGGAGCGAGAGAGGGGGGAGAGGGAAGGAGGGGGGGGCCGCGGCCGCTGCCGCGGCAGCGAGAGAGGGGGAGGGGGGGGAGAGGGAAGGGGGGAGGGGCCGGGGGCAGCGAGAGAGAGGGAAGGGGGAGAGAGAGAGAAGGGGGGGGCCGCGGCCGCTGCCACGGCAGCGAGAGAGGGGGAGGGGGGGGAGAGGGAAGGGGGGAGGGGGCGGAGGGAGCGAGAGAGAGGGGAGGGGGAGAGAGAGAGAAGGGGGGGGGGCGCGGCCGCTGCCGCGGCAGCGAGAGAGGGAGGAGGGGGGAGAGAGAGAAGGGGGGTAGCGAGAGAGAGGGGAGGGAGAGAGAGAGGGGGAGAGGGGAGAGGGAAGGGGTGGGGAGAGGGAAGGGAGCGAGAGAGAGGGGAGGGGGAGAGAGAGAGAAGGGGGGGCCGCGGCCGCTGCCGCGGCAGCGAGAGAGGGAGGAGGGGGGAGAGAGAGAAGGGGGGTAGCGAGAGAGAGGGGAGGGAGAGAGAGAGGGGGAGAGGGGGAGAGGGAAGGGGTGGGGAGAGGGAAGAGAGAGGGGGAGCCGCTGCCGCGGCAGCGAGAGAGTAGGGGGGGAGAGAGAGTAGGGGGAGATGCGAGAGCGAGGGAGAGGGGGAGGGAGAGAGAGAGAGGAGGGGAGGGGCCGCTGCCGCAGCAGCAAAAGAGAGGGAGGGGTGGAGAGAGAGAGAGAGAGAGGGGGAGGAGAGATAGAGAGGGGGAGGGGGGGGGAGATCGCGGCAAGTGAGAGAGAGAGTGGAGAGGAGAGTGGGGAGCGCAAGTGAGAGAGAGGAAAAAGGTGAGGAGAAAGGGAGAGAGAGAGAGAGAGGGGAAATGAAGAGGAGAGGAGAGAGTAGACTAAGATGAGAGGAAACGTAGATTAGAGTGGAGAGGAAAGAGAGAGAGAGAAGAGTGAGAGAGATGAAAATTTAGAGAGGGAGGACACGAATTTAGAGAGGGAGGACACGAGAAAGTACGATCGAGATAGAAAATCTTACCAATGAAGAGGAGAAATGAGTGGGTGACGATGAAGAAGCTACGAGATTGGTATGTGATTTAGTCTAAACTTAAACAAACAAAACTATAAACCTTGGTGTTTGATGAAAATTTAGAGAGGAAGGGCACAAGAGAAAGTACGATCGAGATAAAAAATCTTACCAATGAGGAGAAAAAATGAGTGGGCGACGATCAAGAAGAGATAAAGGAGAGATGTTTTGATGGAAGAATTTGGGAGCTACAATCAATGAGGCATATTAGAGGAGATTGGTGTGTGATTTAGTCGAAACTTAAACAAACAAAACTATAAACCTTGGTGTTTGAAAAGAGAAACGTGTGGAAACTAGAATTTCAAAATTTCCCGCCTTTTTTTAAACTATGAATCCTTGTGTTTGAAAAGACAAACCTTGGTGTTTGAAAAGAGAAACGTGTGGAAACTAGAATTTCAAAATTTCTCGCCTTTTTTTAAACTATGAATCCTTGTGTTTGAAAAGACAAACGTGTGAAAACTTGAAAATTGTGATAAAAGACAACCTTGTGTTTCAAAAGACAAACGCGTGGATGTGAAAATTGTGATAAAAGACAACCTTGTGTTTCAAAAGACAAACCCGTGGATGTGAAAAGACAAATGTATGCTAAAAGCAAAACTTGTAGAAACTTGAATTTTAAATTTTTCTTTGTTTTTGAATTTAAAATGAGTTTCACTTTCATTTTTAATTTACTAGTTTAATTTACACTATAATGCATTTTGTTTTGGAATATAAAGAGTGTAATTTTGATTTTATTACATTTTAAATTAAAATTTTAAAAGTAGTTTAACTTACATTCGTTATTATTACTTTAATTTATTTCTTTTTAGGGAGAATATTCGTTATTATTACTTTAATTTATTTCCTTTTAGGGAGAATTAATATATTCTTCTAGGTAAATATTAAATTTTTAATTTAAAGTCTTGTTTTCTTTATTTTACGTTATTTTTTCATAAACTTTAAGTTAAACTACTTTATAGTTTTTATTATATAAATTCAAATTTATTAAGATTTTAACTTCTTATTAATGTGAATGTTCAATTCTTATGAGTTGTAAGTAAATTAGTTTTTGAAAATATAAATTTTATCTTTTTTAAAATGAGAAGGAGAAGAGAGAGAGAGAGAAGGGGGGGCCGCTGCCGCGGCAGCGAGAGAGAATGGGGGGGGGAGAGAGAGAGAAAGGGGTGGGAGGATGGGAGTGGGAGAGGGAGTGGGAATGGGGAAGGTGAAAGAATGGACGTGGGCGTGGGAGTGAGAATGGGGAAGGTGGGGTGGGAGGATGGGGGCGGCAGCGAGAGAGAAGGGGGGGGAGAGAAGGGAGGGAGAGAGAGAGAGAAAGGGGTGTGAGTTTAAAAAAGATAAAATATAAATTTTATCTTTTTTAAACTCACAACCTTAGTGTATTAAAAAGAATAATGGAAAGATTATTTTTTGCTTTTAATTCGCAACCTAAGGATATTAAAAAGAACAATGGAAAAGAAATTATTTCTTGCTTTTCTTCGCTTCGACGATTGGTGTAGTCTAGATTAGCATAGATTAGTTTGTCCTTAGAGGAGAGAACTCCAAAAAAACCAATCAAAGCCATGCTCAAAATTTCCCGACTAGTTCCTAATCGGAGTCAGTCCATTCGTTCACATTCGGTTTCACAGTCACAACAACCCTACCATTTAAGCAACGATTAAGGTTTTTAAACTTTCAAGATGATTGAAAGTTGTATCAGTGGACATGACAGATTACAGTTGTGGAAGTTGACAGAGCATTTTACACTTATATCAGTTGCGGGAGTTGACAGAGCATTTTGTACTTATATATGACAGACTTCAAATTTGTATTCAGAGATCATTGTAAATCCTTATTTTTTTTCACATTTATGCTCTAAGCCTTGTAAAGCCTTTTAGGCTATTCCCAAAGCATTTATGCTCTAAGCCTTGTAAAGCCTTTTAGGCTATTACCAAAGCATTTATGCTGTAAGCCTTGTAAAGCCTTTTAGGCTATTCCCAAAGCATGAAATTGATACTTATATGATTGGGAAGAATACAAACTTGAGGTGTATTAATAGGACTCATTGTACTTTTGATTTTTCAAAGTAATTGTAGTTTGTCAAAGTACTTAAAATTTGTGTTGTGCTTGAATACAGGATGGATCTTGAGGCTACAGCATTTGTCAATGGTATGACACTGAAATACAATGGAAGAATTTATGCCCCAAAGGACTTCACAAACTGGACAGTTGTTGACACAACAAAGAAAGCATGGTTCTTGGTCTTAAGTAAAGGAAATCTCATTCTAGTGATGACAAAGAGAGAGTTGGAGAAAGATGAGTGCGCATCAAATGTATCTTTCTCCAAGAGCAATTTGATTCAAGGGGGTACCTTAGTAGGAATAAAAATTGAAAAAGACAGCACTACAATGATGATTTACACAAAGTCAAGAATGAGCAACAGATCGTTTCTTCTTTCTAAGAAAGATGCAATGCACTTTGTGATGCCGCCGCCAAAAGCACCTAGATTTCCTGAATTGGTTCCTGCATTGGAGATCCTTCAACATGTGTGGGAGGAATTTCCCATTGAGGAAGCAAGAAAAATGCAGTCAAAGATTATCCTTGAATACTTTCAGGGTGTCATCCAACAAGGTTCAACTTCATTGGAGGGACCTAAGGTGCAAGAATCCACACATGAGAAAGGAAGTGATGAGACACACCATGTAGATTTGGTTCATGGTAATACAAATGAGAGAGGAAGTGGAGTGGAGGAGACAGAACACATTGTAGCAATGGATGAGGGTCTTGTACACGTGGATGCTTACAAGGGATCTACATCTGAGATAGGAATTGAATTGGTGGAGACCGGACATGCACATGCATCTCAGACAGAAATTGAATTGAGTGAGACACGACATGCATCAGATAAGACAGGACATGCACACACATCTCTTGTTCATGGTATTACTCACTTAGATGGTGTAACTCATGAAGTTGATGGAATAACAGAACAAGTGAAGCCCTTAAGTATACCTGAAGTTGAGGCAATAGAAGAAGAAGTAGGGCGATCTAAAGCAGTTCACATTGAGCCTCTAAAAAATAAACCTCGACGTCAAATGCAAAAGGCAAGTACTTCACGAGCTACAGTTCCAAGTCCTATAACTGGAAAAAGAGGTCGTTCATATACAAAGAAAGGGCAAAGAAGAGAAGAGGAAGAACATGAAGAGGATGCGGAGGGTCTTGAAATGGAGTCAGATCTAGAAGCAGAAATGTTATCAATGAAGAACCTAAATCTTCGCTTGAATGAGGCTGTGACAGATGAGGATCCAGGATATATATGGGGCCAGAAGACTCAAGTTATACATGCTTCAACAGTGGTCAAAGCAAGTGTGTTCACCAACAGCAGGACCTTAGATACAGCCTATGCTGAAAAGATTTTTCAGGCTTTGATTGATGGAAAAAAACCAGTTGTTTCTAATTTGGTACTCCGTCCAAGAACATTTTGGCCAGTCATGGGAGATTATAGTCAATCCATCAATTTCTCTCAGCCTATAGATTTTGAGATGCAATTCACTAAGTTCCTCGGAAAACAAGTTCCCTCACTTCAAGAAGGACAGAGTTCAGTGAATGATCCAGAACGACATATAAGGGATGCCAAGAGAAATTTCTTAGCTCATTGTACATTTGAGGCAATAGATGGTCAGCACTATGCCTATGCTTGTAATGAGCGCTCTAGAGATGCATACAAGAAAGGAGAAATTACTTATCAAACTTTCACGAGTGTGCCTCAATTTCACTACTATTCTGCATGCATCTGTATCTTCAAGACAAGAAGAAATATTTGATTGAGTCGGAAAGACTTAATCATGACATTTATGCACTACGAAAAATCACCTCCACTTCAGAGATGTTGCTCAAAGCTAGGACCATATGGAAAACTTTTAATTCTCCTTTGACCACTCTCAAAAGAACTGCAACTAAAGTGGAAGCGGATAATCTTGTTGACTTCTACACATGCTTGAGTGCCATTGTACCAAGGGGAAAGCAGGAAAGAGCTGAGGTGATTACAAGCTTCAAGACAGTAAGGGATAGGTATCAAGACTACACAAGCATACTTTTCCGTAGTGATGAAGTTTTTCATCAGATCAAAGACGTGTGTCTTGCATGTGAGAAAGGAGATGTTACATATGAGGCTCCATCATTGATTAAAGAGAAGGCAAAGAAGATTGAGAAAAAAGAGATGACAGCTCGGATGTGGAGGCCTTTAAGAAACCTACTAGATAAATACGCAAGTCTTGCTGCAGAGAAGTTAATGTCAAAAGAATGGTTTTTTGGCAAAAAGGATAAAGATCATTGCATGGAAGATAACATCATCCAACAGGTGAAGCGTGATGCAGTAAAGAGTGCAATTGAATATTTATTGGGAGAAAAAAATATTCCAATCAGCCAATGTAAAATTGATCATAACATTGTGAGGCAGATGGCATCAGCTTTACCGTCAGCTAAACAGAAGGCTTGGGCGCATAAATGGGTGAAGGTAGAAGATAATGGATCTGAAATTACTCCCTCTATGAGAAGTGACATTCCGGAAAATGTGTATGCATATGCACAAAAAGTCATCAATAACCACACTCTCAGAAAAGAAAAGACTTTGAACAAGGGCTTTTATTTCATACATGAAATCATTTCAGAGTCTGGAAAGAGTGTTGAGTGCAAGGGAGTTTCATTGAGTGATTTTTTGTCCGACGACACTGCTTGGGAGAGACCTCAGCTTTTCTTTGTCTATGAAATATCAGCGGATGACATCCGTCCACTCCTTGACAGAATATTACATACCACCATTGGTAGAGTGGGACAATGTAATATAGTCATATTTGCTGATAAAGATGACAAGGAACAAATGTCTGCTACCCTAGAAAAACAATATGGCAATGAGCTCTCGGGGGGGTCACTATGTATAAACCCTCTATACCACGTGCGTTCAAGGCCTATTTCTAAAATCCCTTATCTGTAAATTTTTCATTAATAAAATGTACCCCTTTTCTATACAAATCTGTAAATTTTTCCCAAAACTATTTTAAATAGTCCCTTATGTATATTTATTTCTGTAAATTTTAGAAATAAAAAATATCCTTCTGTTGAACTCACGTGATAGGGTTACATATGATGAGTGACCCCCCCGAGAATGAGCTCAAGATTTACAATGGGATATACTCAAGAAAAAGGGACAAGAGAGAATGCGGTCTCAAGATACAGAGTCTAGAAACCTTTTTCTTGTGCATGAAGAGCCCTTATAATGATCACTCCTTACAAAACAATATAAGAGGGAATGCAAAGAGATTGCAACTACTGCTGGAAGAGCATGAAGCTCCAAGTCCCCTCCATCGCAATGCAAATCACTATGAAAGGCCAGCAAAAAGTGCTTATCTTTTAATTAGTATGATGGAATTTTTGCTACCCTCTGGATGGGAAGTCACATTGTGCCGAATGGGACATCTGTTCGAAGCTCTTATAAAAAAAGGACACAATGTAAATATTATTGAGAGCCCTGCTTGCTTGGAATACCTTGATACCGTGGCTTCTCTCACAATAAAGTTTGATAAGAAAGGTCCGATCTCACATGAAGAGGATGACATAGAGCAGATCATGTACGATGAGAGCAAGAAAGATGATGAAAATGATCAAAGCTCTGGATATAATAGTGAGGATACCAGCGATAGCAAGGAAGCAGAGGAAGATGGATATGACACTGACCTTGCCTCTGAAGGTTACATAAAAAGACCACGAAGATGTGTAGAGGTATGAAGACTTATGTTTAATTTTCTTTATTCATTTAAAGGTCTTTTTAAATTTATAATTAATTTAAAATTTTGAATCTCATAATTATTTTATCCTTTTATAGGAGAAGGGAGAGGAGGAGGATGAGGAGGACATAGTTGGAGCAGAGAATCATGAAAGCTCATCTCAAGAAAGCAAAGCTGCTCTGGCTATCCATCGGATGAATCTAGAAAATAATCATACATTGCAGCAAATGGAGAAGTCATTTCAAGTTAGGTTTCAAGTTCGAGAACAACCTCTTACTTTTATATTCGATGAAGAGGATATTTCAATCCTCATAAACTTCAAGAAAGAGGTCAATGACAAGGTTATAATAGCCATCCTCAGGTTTGACACAAACTTTTTACTGACTTTATGCTTTTGTATTTCCATTGGATCAAATGAACTAATATTCTTTTCTTTTTATTGCAGTATGGTTTTACAACAGCTTCCGCTATATATACAAAGATGTGCATATATGGTCGATCCTCTTGTTTCTAGTGTACTTAGCAATAAGGAGAAGACCATAGATGACATTTTTAAGTGGTTGCAACCTATTGATTTGATTGCGGCGCGAGTTATCTTTACCGCATATCATGAGGAGTGAGTATCAATCCCTACCTAGCTTATCTCTTACATTGTGGAGGATTATATCAAATAATAATTATTCTTAATTGATAATGCAGCTTGCATTGGAGCTTGGTAATTGTGGACATCTTAGCCAAGCATTCTTTGTCAATTCAATAGCATCTATCCATGGCAGTGTGTCAGAGTAAGTATAACCTACTTGTGTCATAATTATGTCAATGAGATGCATCCTATGCAATGCGCACATTCATTTATGTTTTCTATTTTGATGTGTAGATCTGCTCGAAAGTTGGTAAGTGCTATAGATGCACTTATGCAAATGGAGGGTGACTTGGAAGATCAAATAGAGTATGTAACATGCCCTGCAGCGAAGCAGAATGATGACCACAGTTGTGGGTGGAGAGTTGGATATAACTGCTTCTTGCTCCTTGCTCAAATTTTTGATTTGAGAGGCGGTGAAACCTCATTGTCCACATATACAGACTTGCATCTATATGCATTTATGTCATCTATCATTAAGGCATTTATTGATAACGTGGTGGAGCATCCAGAGGAAACATTGGTTGCTATGCCCATAAGTTGTCCTGATGTAACCGTTGTATTGGACGAAATGGGGAGCTCTTCTGAGGTTAAGGTCATCATTAGCAAGCAACCTCGTGTTTTGACTTTTGGTAGCGAGGAAGTTACAATCCTCTCCGACCCTTTGAAAGAGGCTAATGACAAAGTCATGATGGCCATCCTCAGGTTTGATATGAACATCTCTTGACTTGATACTTCAATCATTTGATTCAATCTGCTTCTAACATTTGTTTATTTATTGCTGCAGTACGGTTATATCTCATTTTCCTAGATCAGTACAGAATCGCGTCTGTATGCTCGATTCTCTTCTTTCAGCTGTACTTAGTGATACCAAGAAGACAGTAGATGATGTTTGTTCAATTCTACAACCTTTAGACTTGGATGGCATACTACTTGTCTTTATGCCATACTATGAAAAGTAAGTATGGTCTCAATCTTTCTTTTACTCTCTTATTTATAATATTGTGTCAATTAATACTTAATATTGTGATAAATCTTATCGCTCTTTATTGGTGATGTAGTTCACATTGGAGCCTGATAGTATGGGACCTTGATGACAACCATTGTTGGTTTGTCAACTCAATTACAGGCTTTCACGGGGTGTTCAAGTAAGTGTTCTTTTATCATATCATTATGAACATGCATCGAGTTACTATTTACTACACAAATTCACTTTGTCATATGTCATGATGGACAGGTCTGCAAATAAGTTAGTTTCTGCGATTATGAAAATCAGGGAGCATCAAGACCAACCAAATTTCCAGACACGCCTCGCAGTGGACCAAAAGGACATGTTTAGTAGTGGGTGGAGAATTGCCTACAACTTCATGTTGTATCTCAATGAAATTTTTGAACATGTCTCCATAGAAGCATATACCAAGCTCGAGCTACAAGATTTTGTGGCTAAGACTGTTCACTATCTAACTGCTATCATTGGGAAACAACATGATGGACTCAATGAAGAACCTGAGGGAGCCAAAGAAAAAGAAGAGACAATTCAGTCTCCTTCTGTATCACAGCCTCAAGTAGAAGCATTACAGTCTACACTTGAATTAGAGACTCAATGCATTCTTCCTACACAAGAAGTGGAGACTCAATGTGCATCTACAACATCACATCTTGTAAAGGAGGAAGAGATTAAGTCTATCCCGATTGCACCAGAAGTAGAATCTCAATGTACACCATCCACACAAGTAGAGACTCAATGTACTCTTAGAGAATCACAGCCTCAAGAGGAGGACTCATCAGACTCTATTCAGTTGTAAAACATGTAGAAAGAAACACGAGTCCTTGAAGATTTTTATCTTGTTTGTATTGATTAATGATAGTGTTTTTAAAACTTATGTTAAATGTTGCAATACATTAGGATATTTTATGATATTTTTTCATTACAATACATTAGGTTTTACTTTTTTGAAAGTCTAATTTATTATGTACAATAAATATCTTATGATGAGAATCTAATAATCATATCATTCTTATGTTTCATCACTTTATTTTATAGATTTCAATGTACTCAAAATCTATAATTTATTATGTACAGCAAGTATCTCATGATGAGATTCTATTAATTATATCATTCTTGTGTTCCATCATTTTACTTTATAGATTTCAATGTACTATCACTATCTTATATGTCTCAAATGACTCCCATTACGGTCTTGCATCCCATCATTATATTTTATAATGTCTCGCATTACAATCTTGCATCTAGTCATCTCGCATTACGGTCTTGCATCTGTAGTTCTATAAATTCCCTAGTAGTCGTTCATCTTCTATATCTCACCCGCAGCAGACACTTCTTGCACTTTGCTCTTCATGATGAGATTCTATTAATTATATCATTCCTTGTGTTCCATCATTTTACTTTATAGATTTCAATGTACTATCACTATCTTATATGTCTCAAATGTCTCCCATTACGGTCTTGCATCCCATCATTTTATTTTATAATGTCTCGCATTACGATCTTGCATCTAGTCATCTCGCATTATGGTCTTGCATCTGTAGTTCTATAAATTCCCTAGTAGTCGTTCATCTTCTATATCTCACCCGCAGCAGACACTTCTTCCACTTTGCTCTTCTTACCTTACTCCTCTCCTCAAGCTTGCTCCTTCCTCTCCTCAAGCTTGCTCCTTCCATCTTGCCCGCAGCCTCTCGTTCGTCTTCTATATCTTTCCTCACTCTCTTCCTCACTCTCGTTACCTTCCTCACCTCGTTAGTCTTTTATATCTTTCCTCACTCTCGTTACCTTCCTCACCTCGTTCATCTTCTATATCTCACCCGCATCACTCTCTTCCTCACTCTCGTTACCTTCCTCACCTCGTTAGTCTTCCATATCTTTCCTCACTCTCGTCACCTCGTTCATCTTCTATATCTCACCCGCAGCAAAAACTTCTTCCACTTTACTCTTCTTACCTTACTCCTCTCCACACTTCTTCCACTTTACTCTTCTTACCTTACTCCTCTCCTCAAGCTTGCTCCTTCCATCTTGCCCGCAGCCTTACCTCCTCTTCTCAAGCATACTCCTTTCATCTTGCAGCCATTATGGATCTTTTTAAGGTAATCGATTCTGTCGAGCAAGCCATTAGCAGCCTCAAAGAATGGATTGCCGAGAACCAAGGAAAGAGAGAGGAGAGAAAGCAAAATCCAGCTCCATTAACCCAGTACGAGAAGGATGACTTTGCTTGTCAGAAGGGCTTAGAGAAGGAAGAGGAAAGAAAAATAAGTATGGCTACTACTGAAATAGATAAATTGCAGTCATATAGGAGAGAGTTGATAGACTTTCAAAGTGAGATATCTTCGCGTGTGGCTCGTTATGGAAGATTTTCCCCCGAGGAAGCGCAAGCCATTCGGAATAAACAAAGTGTTATGCAGGAGAAAATTCATCAATCCTTACTTCTCTTCTATAATTTTAACTACATCGATGAGGATGAGATGAGCTCAGCTCTTGAATGGGTTGAATTTAGGCTAAGGACTTGAAAATAGAAAATTCATCAAATTAAATGGCTGTAGTCTTGAAAATAAATTTGCCTTCAGTGAGAGTCTTATTGTAACTTTTGGTGTAATTTGCCTTCCAATGAGAGTCTTATTGTAACTTTTGGTGTTTTTCAACACCTAAATTATAAATATTGTGAGAGTTTGCTACTTCCACTTGTAACTTTTGAAAGTGTTTCCTAAACACTATTATAAATATAAAGAGAGTTTACAATTAATGGACCACTCTTTTTTGTGTAACTTATCTCAGGCTTAACTTTTGAAGGTGTTTATTAACACCATTAAATATTAAGAGAGTTTACAACAACCTAATCTTATTTTTTCATGTAACTTATCTAGACTGCGTTAAATTTTATAATTTTAGTTTCATGTCCTTAAAAAATATATAAAAAAATGCTTGTTTTTATGTTTTTATATGTGCTTTGAAGATTGGGTTTTTCTTAAATTTTATCTGAAAACTAGTCCAAAAGTATATGTAAAAATGAATTTGTACATTGACAAGTCCAAAATTAATGAAATAAGTGTTAGAGGAAGAAGGTGTAAAAGCATGGGTGAAGGAAGAGAGAGAGGAGGAAGGAGGAGGAGGGAAGAGGAGGAGGAAGAGGGAGGAGAGAGGAGGAGGAGAAGGAGGGAGGAGGAGGAGGAGGAGGAGGAGGGAGGAGGAGGAGAAGGAGGAAGGAAAAGGAGGGAGGAGGAGAGGGAGAGGGTGGGTTGCAGGGTTGGAGGAGAGGGGAGAAGGGTTGCAAGGTTAGGACATGCTTTTGGATGTGCAGTGCAAGGAAGCATGGACACTGGAGACAAATGCTTGGAATACCAATGTAGACTCAACACAATGCCCCAAGAGTGTGGGCTTCATTCCATTATGGGGTATTTATACAAGTTGGAGAGCTTCTCTCTCTGCATGTAACACAAAGTCGTATCACAAAGTTATTACACAAAGTTGTATCACAAAGTTGTTACACAAAGTTGTGTCACAAAGTTGTAACACATTCTCTCTCTTCATGCAGAAGTTGTAACATAAACTTGTAACACAAAGTTGTTACACAAAGTCGTGACATAAACTTGTAACACAAACTTGTAACACAAAGTTGTTACACAAAGTCGTAACACAAAGTTGTGTCTAGAAGTTGTAACACAAAGTTGTAACACAAAATTGTATCACAAAGTTGTAACACCTTCTCTTTCTTCATAAGTTCATGTTGGCACAGAGTCAACAGCATCGTATGCCTATGCGTAGAGATATTGGGAGTGACAAAATCATTCTTATTGCTTGTTCATGCAAAATCGTCACTAGGAAGTGACGGTGTGGTCAAATACCACTTTTGTCACTTTTGCAGATTTGCCCTTGTGAGGCAGAAGTTGTGTTTTTTATAGTGACAGAATATTTTTGCAGTGTTCTGTAATGGCGTCTGATGCTCTTTCACAGATTGTCACTAAAAACCTTAACAAGAACAACTTCCAAGCATGGAAGTTTAGAATGACGAATTTCCTTAAGGGAAAAAGCTATTGGGAGTTCATTACTAGAGCTGAACAAGAACCACTTATTCCTAATGTTCCCAATCAACATGAGTTGCAGGCATTTAAAGGCTGGCATGAGAGAGCCAGGAAAGTTATGTACTGGCTGTTTATCAGTATTTCAGATTCTATGATTGTGCATAAATAGTATTTCAGATTCTATGATTGTGCATATTTAGGACGCAAGCACGCCGAAGGAGGCATGTGATACTTTGACAAAAATGTATAGCACAAATACACAAGCCAGGAAAATGCAGCTCAAGCAGGAGTTACATAATGTGCAGAGAGAAAATATGAGCATCAATGACTACCACATGAAGGTGAAGAAGATTGCAGATGCACTTGCTTCCATTGGGTCACTAGTGGAAGATGATGATTTAGTTTTTGTGACCTTGAATGATCTAGGAAAGGATTATGCACAATTCCGAACATCCATTGCCATCCGTGAGAATTTTCCTGATTTTGGGGAGTTGATTGCTCTTATAATTTTTGAAGAGCAGAGAAATGGTGGTGCATCTTCTTCAGGAGGAACTTCAAAAGAAGCTATCTCCTACTCAAATGCTGGAAGAGGTAGAGGTAGAGGTAGAGCAGACCGATCTGGAGGCCGTGGCAAAAATCAGCAAATTCAGGAGGACGTGGTAACTTTAGAGGTAGGGGGAGCCAAAGAGGTCATGGTGGATGGCAGAGAGGCCAAAATGCAAACAACAATGTTGAATGCTACTACTGTGGTAAAATGGGTCATATGGCTAAAGATTGCTACAAAAAGCAGAATGACATCATGAATGGAAAATTGTAGCAAGGCAATTATGCATCCTCTAGTAGATAGGGTAATGACAGAAATGAGTATTTGTTTATGGTGCAGCACATGACCAATTCTGTGACAAGTGCAGAAGAAAGCAATGATGTGTGGTATGTTGACTCAGGTGTGTCAAACCACATGACAGGTCATGCAGAATGGATGCAGGATGCAAGGAAAATGGAAAGACCAGGATTTGTGGAGACTGGTGATGATACTGCACATCCTATTGTGCAGATTGGTAAAATTCCTTTGTCTATGCAGGATGGGAAAAAGAAATACCTATCTAATGTATTTCATGTCCCGAATATCACCAAGAACTTGGTTTCTGTTGGTCAAATGGTTGAGTAGGGCTTGCAGGTCAGATTTAATCCTCATGGATGCTTTGTTGAGGATATGAAAAAAAAAGGTCGCTTGATAGCAAAAGGGAAGAAGAAGGGTGGGATGTTTACATTGGATGTGGACATGCCTGAATTGAGTGCAGCAATGTTTGCACATGGGACCGGTGTAGTTGCAAATATTGATATCTGGCATAAACGCATTGGTCACGACTTAAATTAATGCAGGCCCAAAATATTGTTGCAGGATTGCCTAAGTTCAAGGTTGCAGAAATGCATAAGGTATGTGAAGCTTGTCAATCTGGAAAACAGGCAAGGAAACCATTTCCTAGACATGTTCAAGAGAGTAAGAGGCCATTGGAATTAATCCACTCTGATGTGTGGACTACTAAAGCTGCATCTATTGGAGGCTATCATTATTTTGTCACTTTTATGGATGACTACAATAGAAAAGTTTGGGTGTATTTTATGAAAAAGAAAAGTGAAGTGTTTGGGCATTTCAAAGCTTTTAAAGCTATGTTTGAGAAAGATATAGGCTTGCAAATAAAATGCCTAAGGTCAGATGGAGGGGGAGAGTACCTCTCAAATGAGTTTGCAAGGTTCCTACAAGAGCATGGCATAAAGCAGCAATATTCATGCAGTCATACCCCACAGTAAAATGGACTTGTAGAAAGGAAAAACAAGCATATTGGAGAGGTATCTTGTGCCATGCTCAATGAAAAATATCTGCCAGATTATTATTGGGCTGAAGGAGTTGCTACAACAGTCTACATAATGAATAGAACTCCCACTACAGCAATACATGGCATGATGCCAGAGGAGAGGTATACTGGTAGGAAACCAGATATTTCTCATTTGAAAGTTTTTGGTTGCATTGCCTATGTTCATGTGCAAGATGAGTTGAGATCCAAGTTGGATCCAAAAGCTGAGAAGTGCATCTTTATTGGTTATTCTCTGCAGCAGAAAGGGTATAGATGCTATAACCCTTCTACTCGTAAGTTTACAGTGAGCAGAGATTGATGTACTCGTATAAACCAGTACATGTGATTGATTATGTAGATGCACAAAATGGTAATGTTGCACAGAATTCACAGCAGCAATCACAAAATATTAGTGGACTTGTAGTGTCCTCTAGCAGTGGTTCACATACTTCACCATGGACAGGCAGCTTGAGATCAGGAGAGAATTTCTCCATTCTTACCACTCTAGCAATGCACAGGTTGGCAAGTACAACACCATCACTGTACATCAGAGCCCACTCAACATTATCCTCGATAGTACAATCATTCAAAGGGCCTTCTCACTCCCAAGACAAGGTGCAAAATATCCTACAAGGCCTGTCGATGCTAAACTTCTCAAAGTATGATCTCTCCTTGCCAAGGGAACAAAGTTTTATAGGTATGCGATATAATTACTTCGCACCATCATTAACCCTCACCTCAAGGAAGCGACACAATTCCTATCCACAATCATGGGGGCTAAGTGCAACAACAATGGATCCCTTCCATTCCACACATTTGTTTTACTGAGTAGGAAGCTGAAGCAAGACTGGATCGAGCACTTAGTCATTGTCTTCACCAAAAAACTAGATGGTTCATCAAGTGAAAAATGTAAAGGCCCTTGAGCATCGCCATGCTTAGTGTCTAGCCTCTTGTCCTAATTTCTTTTCTAGGTAACAAAAATGGTGTGGCTACTGGGATCAAAGTCTCCACGGCTAGTGTCGTAAAATTCATTTCTCCTACGACTGGGTGTGATTCTGTGACACCTTCCATCTGCAGTTCTCAGCTTCTGCGCCTCCAGTCTGCTGCTTCTGGTCGCAAGTTTAAGGAGTGGGAATTGAACCCAAGACCTCCCCATTCACAAAAGAAAGACTTATCAATGGGCCAACAAATAGGAAGTGATGAAAATGTAATGATTTTGCTTTTATATTGAAATCTCGGGAACTATAACTCTCTCATTGTGGGGAGTTTCCTCTTGCTGTAAAAAGAAAAAGTATTTCATTTCATGTGCTCTATTCACATCTCCTACTAGATTGCAGATTCGGAAATTTTCCAAGTTCACTCCTTGGACACACGACACACGAGAAGGGTGGATATTTATGCCACTTCTCGACGAGTTCAAGGATTTGGTGCTTGGTCCTCCGCTCATTACGGCTACCAATTGGCGAGATCTCTTTCTTGATCTTCATGTCGACCTTCAATAGTTGATTGTCTAGTGCATTGTTCAAGGAGACGATGGGTGTAATGATACACCATGGTTGATTCAAGGTGAAGAACTGGTGATATACTGGGAGGACTTTGATTTCACTTCTACTCATTGTGCGGTGATCGAGCTACTTGCTGCATCGGAGGTAATTAAAAGGCTGACATTCTTTGAAGGGTGGGATGTTCCCCAAGCTTGGGGGGAGATTTGGTGCATCTGCTTAGTAATTCCAGTAGATAAGCTCGTCTTGAATGATTTCTTCTCGATCTCGCTACAAAGGTTTCTAGGGCTTGGCTATGGTTGGTAATGTTTCGACCAAGGAATCCCTTTGTACCTAATCAACCCTTTGTGCCTCATTTTGAGATTCAAGTTGTAATTCTTTTTGGTCTAAAGATAAACTATCAACAAAGGATTGCAAGTTTATTTGGCGCTGAACGTCTTGCTCAAGTGTTGAATTCTCCCCACCCTCTCCTTCTACCTATCTTGGATTATCGAGAAACTTGGGATGTTCGGATTTTGGTCTTGGTGTGATGACATCTTGGCTACTTCAATTTGACAAAGCATACAAACCTTCGACCAAGGCTACTGGTGTGGGTGTGAAGCTCACTTCACCAGGGGGTGAGGTGTATTGTTATAGCAAGTCTGCACCAGCAAGTACTTGCAACCAAGCTGAGTACTCAACACTCATTTTTGGGCTACAAAAGGCAGAAGAGCATCGCATCAAGCAACTTAAGGTGCAGGGAGATTCTCAACTCGTGTGTGAACAAGTTAGTGGAAGGTGGAAGATACAGAGCGAAGGCTTGGTTCCATGACATCAACAAGCATTGGAACTATGCCAACAACTTGAAGAGGTAAAAATTCAGCATAACCCTTGAGCTCAAAACAGAGTTGCTGATTTCTTGGCACGTGAAGCTTGTACTTCAATCACACATGACACGAGTGGAAGCACCACCCCAACAAAGCTACAAGCCATGAAGGAGGGTGATCATTTGTAAGGAATGCAATGGTTGTGGTCATCATGAAACTAAGTGTTGGGCATATTTGATATGAGTTTACCAACTTCGGAAGATCATCAGAAAGGTCCTCAAGGACATTGCTCAAAAGAAGGATGCCAGACCACACACCCCTTGAAGAAATAGCATGGCAATTACAAGAACTGGAAGAAGCTGAAGGTGATGTGCAAGCTCTCCAACTGTTGACATTTGTCATGGCATTCTTGTTTGCCTTGATGAACAACCTCATGCAGCGCCGTGTCTCTAACCCTCGCTTGTAAAGATGGATGCGATATCATGAGGGTTGGTCCTTTTAAGATTGTCTATGAGCTATTCTATGCTGAAGATTCTTCCCGTGTAGTATTTCATAATACACCAGTCACACCCTACCCTGCCTATGTGTGCTTTGTGGATGTATCTTCACCTGATTTTCAGTTCAAGCTACCTCTTTCCATTGTTTGCCAATAGATAAGCCTCTTCGACTCTCTCTTTTCCATTTTTCAAGCATGGCTGACATTCCCATGTTCTGTGGATGGGTTGAAGAAAATCCAAATGAGTATCTTGTGGCCTTCAAGCACCGTTATGTTTCTGTCAACTTTCTTACTGAAGATAGATGGCTGTTGGTTCTTTCC
The DNA here is from genome assembly GCF_047967505.1 of Dipteris shenzhenensis. Lineage (NCBI taxonomy): Eukaryota > Viridiplantae > Streptophyta > Polypodiopsida > Gleicheniales > Dipteridaceae > Dipteris > Dipteris shenzhenensis. The sequence continues at coordinate 21,090,275 of NC_141609.1, forward strand.
ACAATTCTAGAGGGTTTGGCTCAAGTGTGGTAGGAGAAGTAGGCCAATGACATTCGCCAAAGCTGACCAAGTTTAATAGCAGCGATGATTGAGTATTTCGACAAAGAAGAGGAGTCGGAGAATGTGTATCTACAGGTGGCAAACTTGGAGCAGTCAGAAGGTGAGACAGTGCATCGATATGTGGATCGAGCGGTCATGCTCCTGGACCGTTTAATTGCCACATAGGAGGACAATTCTAGATTTTGAGCTGGAATGACTCAGCATGTGCTGGGCTACCTTGTTGCAGGAGCAAGTGACAAATTCTGCCTCAAGCTTAAATGGGAGAATCTAGAAACTATGGTGCTAGCACATGAGATTGCTCAAAAGTTTGATAAAGTTCAGTCTAACCCCGCTTCAAAGAAGACGATTGTCCCTCTGCAACCCCCTCAATTCTTGCAACAACAACCTGGGGGGTCTAACTCAGGGGCATACCCCCACCACTCATCAGGGATGTATCCACTGCCTCAACCTCAAATGTATGGTCCTCCCTTAGATGCTTACCCTCAACAAGGAGTATATCCTCAACCTCCACCTGGAAGATTTCCCTAGCCTCGCTCACGAGCCCCCCTCCTTCCTACTCCCCTGGCCCCTCCTGCTAAGGAACCCAAAGTCAATGATCTAGCCAAGGCCCTGAATGATCTTCGGCTTGAGATGGTGGGCATCAAAAATCAATCCAATCGCCCTCCAAGAGAACGTGCCAATGTTGTGTGCTACGAGTGCCACCAGAAGGGTCATTATCACACGGAATGTCCCAATATTCCAAGGGTGAATCTTCTAAGTGAATCAGGCATTGAGGATTCTAACGTAGAGATCCTTGACCTCAGGAAAAGAAGTCATACCACCACCTCGGACCCCTCTCCATTGGGCCGCCCTAGGAAGAAGGTGTCCTTCTCAGAGCCCTCAAATGCTAAGATGGCAGACCCACCAACAGAGAAGACTAAAAGATTTCGCAGGAGTAAGTGGTTGCCCTTGGATTTTCCCATTGGCTCGGGGCAAGAGGACTATTCGGTCGTTCAGGACCTTGCTCATTGGTCTTTAAGCATCACGCTCCCTCAACTAATACCATTAAGCCCTAAGGTGAGATGTGAGCTACAGCAAGGGCTCTCAATAAGGAGGAGCAAGAAAAAGGGAAAGGTACAAGAGGTCTCTTCTATCTCTGAAGAAATTGATCGGCACCCACATACAGTAGATGTCATCATAGATAATTGTCGTGTCAAAAGTATGTGTGTTGATGGGGGAGCTGCATGTAATATCATGGTGCCCCGAATCATGAAGAAATGGTCCCTCTTGGTGGCTGCATTGAGTTTCTTATAGTTGATGTAGACCTGCCACTTGTTGTTTTTCTTTGGGGTGACTACCACTGGTGAAACCCATTCAGTATTGTGAACCGGAATAATAAACCCAGCTTCTACAAGTTTCTACAACTCTAAGCGCAAAGCATTGGTCTGTAGGGGCCCTAATCTCTGATACTTCTGAGCCACAAGCTTCGCATCAGCTTCAGCTAGTTTAGCTCTATCTTGTGCTCTATGGCAGTCACATGGAGAAAGTGGCGGTAGCTAGTTGCAAAGAGGTCAGGGAAATCTTTGAACATTTCTAGGAACTCGTATTTCTCACTTAGAGTGAGGTCTGGGGAAAGCATAGATTCAAGCTGTTGAGGACTAGCTGTTACCTTTTCTGCAAGTGGCGGGGTCAGAGACACCCCCATCATGTAAACTTTCTCCTCTAAGTACTCCTCCCCCCCGTCTGATCCTTCCATTGATTCAAACACCGAGGATGAGAGAGTATCAATGTCTTGCTCCTCTTCTTCTTCTGGTTCTGTGGCACCTGGTTGCACTGGCATCTTCTCCTTAGAAGCACCAAAAGACATGTGTCTTGTCTTCCAATAGCTGACTGCATCACTCTTTCTCAACCATGGTCTCCCGAGTATGGCTGGGTAACTCCTACCTATATCTTCGATGTCCACTACATAGAAATTGATGGTGGTAGTCAACCCATTGATAGTGATGGGCAAATCCTCAATGACTCCCAGGGTGGCGAGTCGTCGACCATCTGCTACCTTGATTCGAGTGGAGGAACGCTTGTGCATTTCAAATTCATCCTCTTCCCTTTCAAGACCTCATTCTTGAGAAGGTGGTCATGAGATGTATACTTTCTGTGATGGTTACTCCGGGTTTTATCAAATCAGAATTGCCAAAGAAGATGTGCTTAAAACCACATTTGCCACACCCTGGGGGACATTTGCATTCAAAGTAATGCCATTTGGCCTCACCAATGCTCCTGCTACCTTTCAAATATTTATGCAGATGGTGTTTGCTCCTTATTTGGGTGATTTCTTGGAGGTGTTTTTAGACGATTTCTGTATATTCTCATCATGTAAGGAGCACGTCATGAAGGTTAGGTTGGCCTTCCAAAGGGTCAATGATGTGAATGGCAGTCTCAACCCTGAGAAATGCACCATTGGAGCCACTCAAGGGAGGTTACTGGGACATATTGTCTCATCTGAGGGCGTCAATCCTGAACCCGAGAAGGTAGAAGCTATCCTCAAGCTCTCCCCACCAACAACCAAACGTCAGGTACACTCATTTGTCAATCTAGCAGGATATTATCGCCGCTTCATTGATCAATATGCTGCTTTGACTTGACCCATGACTATGCTATTAAAAGATGGAGTTGATTTCTCTTGGGATGAGGATTGTGATCATGGGTTTGTACAAATCAAGAGTGCTCTAGCTTCATAACCCATTCTACACAATCTTGATTGGTTAAAGACTTTCTATATCAATCTTGGGTTTGGTGAGCACACTCTGGCGGGTATTCTTCTCCAGCAAGTGGAGGATCGGTTCATGTATCCCATTTGATTTTCTTCTTGACAATTGCTCAAAACTGAACGACGCTACTCTGAGGCTGACAAGCATGCTTTGTCTTTGGTATTATGCATTGAGAAATGTAAGCATTATGTTGCTGGAAATTCCTTCATTATAATCTGTAGCAATGGTCTTGCAAAGCAGGTTCTTCAATCACCAAATCCCATGGGCCGGTTGGCCAAATGGTTGGCAGTTTTACAAGAATATGATTTTTCTTTCAAAATTGTAAAAGGGGGTTGTTCCAACTTTAAGAATGCTTTGATTGATTTAGAGGAGTGCCTCGATGTAACCCTTGTAGTGGCCATAGAAGTTGGGGATCCATGGTATGGTGGAATCTATAGGTTTTTGACTGCTTTCTCCTTTCCTCCAGAAAGTACTAGCTATGAGAGAAAGAAAATCCGTAGAGATAGTAGGCGCTACACTCTCTTTGATGGGGTGTTATACCGTCCGGGGTACTAAGATGGTCCATTGATGCAAATGAAGTACCTAAGGTATTGAAGCATTATCATGATGGATTTTGTGGAGGCCACTATGCCGGTGACTATACAGCTAAGAAGATTTTACATGCTGGGTACTATTGGATGACCTTGTTCAAGGATGTCACTATGTATTGCAAAACTTGTGAACCATGCCAATTCTTTGGTAGGAAGGATTTGCATCCTGGGCAACATCACCCAGTGATGTCCATCCATCCGTTTCAGAAGTGGGGAAGAGATTTTTTTGGGCCCCTACCCATGACTGCCCGCAAAAAGAAGTATCTTTTGGTAGCCACTCAGTATGTCACTAAGTGGGTTGAAGCTATCGCCCTCCCCACAGCAAATGGTAAGGCAGTTTCAAATTTCATATTTAAATGTATCTACACAAGGTTTGGGACACCCATGGAAATAGTATCTGACAATGGGAGTCCATTCTTAAATGAAGCAATGGAGTTACTCATGGATCGCATGGGTATTGATCATCGCACTTCTAGCATCTATTATCCAGCATCCATGGGTCAAACGGAGTAGACCAATGGCCTCCTTTGTAAAACCATGGGAAAAATGGCTACAGGGAATAGGAGCCAGTGGGATCAGAAGGTCACAGAAGCCGTATGGGCTTACAACATCACTCATAAAACGTCCATAGGTCACACACCTTTTGAGTTGGTGTACGGTATTGAGGCCATTTTACCACTAGAGATAGATATTCCGGCTTTAAGATTGGAACAAGAACAGAGGATGACAGAAGATGAACATGTAGAGGCTTGGTTGGTGCAACTTGAGAAACTAGATGAAACCCGACGCCTTGCCCTACATCAAACAAAGATTCAAAAGAATCGACAAAAGGCGCACTTGGATGCTAAGATTCGCAAGGGATGGGAAAGACACTTTGCTGAGGGGGATGTTGTGCTATGCTTTGATAACAGATTGGACCACCAAATGGACAAGAAGTTCCTTCCATTGTGGACCGGTCCACACAAAGTCATCAAGGAACGTAGCAATGGGTCTGTACAAGTTCGGGAGCTACATGAGCCATATGGCAAGAAGGTGATCAACAAGTGTTACCTCAAGCCCTTCTTTGTGCGTGATGGACCCAGGCATGGAAATGGTGTGCATTCCCTGCCTGGGGGGGGAACTGCTGTTATGGATAAATTTGTCTAAGGAAAAAGGCATAAATATGTGTGTGTGTTTGTATGTGTGGAAATAGTATAATAAAATATGGTGACCATGTGCCACCCTTCCATGTAAGAGGACCCATAAGGTGTGTTGTACATAATTCATGGTGGTAATAATATAAAATGATAAGGTGGCATGGGTCCTCCATGCACCACCTCTCCACCTAGGCGGTCCCATGCCTGCATTTAGTGAGATATGGCCCAAGGACCATGGGAGAAGTAATATAAAATAGGTGGAGATGGATATTATATTGGATTATTCCCTCCATGTAGGATAGGCCCATATGGGGGGGGGTGTAGAAAGTCCAAGAATGCAAGTTAAATAATGGGAAAGTAGGATGAGGTGGCAAGATTCCTTGTGCCAACCCTCCACTTGTCCTCCTAGATATTTGAACGTATTACAAAATTGGGAAGAGACCAAGGGAGTATCTTAGACTTGGGATATGGGGGTTGATGTATGTGGAAAAATGAGGCAAAGGGTTGTCGCACACAATTGAGAGTGCGTAACCACCTAGCCCACATGGGACACTCTTCCACACACGTGGGAGGATGCATTTATTGGGAGAGACCCCCTCTCTTGGCTATAAAAGGAGGGGGCTATTCCTTGATGGAACACACTCATTCTTGTAAAGCCACCTAGCTAGTACTTTGATTTCCCCCTTCCCTTCCTTTCAAATAAAGCATGGCCCTCTTCCCTTGATGTCTCCATCTTTACATTCCTCCTCCCATCATGTACATGCTTCTCTTTCCCCTCTCCCTTTCCCCTTGTGCCATAGTCTCCCTCTTCATTTCCTCCCCTTCCTTTTTCCTACCCATGATAACGTTTCGCCCTCACATTCTCCTTTCCTCTATGGCCCTTGAGTGTCGCCATGCTTAGTGTCTAGCCTTTGTCCTGATTTCTTTTCTAGGTAATAGTGCCTTTGTATAGCTGCGACAATTAAGGATGTAAACCACAGTATTGATAGCCTCAGCCCAAAAGTGGTTTGGCAATCCAGCACCTTTCAACATACACCTCCCCATCTCGGTAGTTCGCATTCGGCATTCAACAACTGAATTTTTCTGAGGCGTATGTGGTGTTATCATTTGTCGCTTGATCCCTTTGCTCTTGCAAAAATCTCCAAACTTTGGAGAAACAAACTCACCACCACCATCCGATCTGATTTTCTTCACTTTTCTCCCTGTTTCATTTTCAACAAGCTATAGACATTCTTTCAATTTACGAAAATCTTGAGCCTTTTCGCGAAGAAAGTACACCCACATCTTCCTACTATAGTCGTCGACAATCAATAAAAAATAGGAAGATCTCCCTAAGGCCTGTGTAGGAATCTTACCGCACAAGTCAACATGCACCAACTTTAGAGGAGCGTTTGCTCTATTCTTGCCTTCTTGTGGGAATGCCTTTCTCTGGTTCTTGACCATCATGCAAGCTTCACACAGTTCTTTGATTTCTACGACTGCAGGTAAGTGAGCAACCATACCTTGCTTCTGCATCTCCTTCAGCACTACAAATTCGATGTGGCCGAATCTTTCATGCCAAAGTCTACTTGTGTTCACTCCAACGGTGGCTCTGTAAGAGCATTTAGCTCAGACAGGTTGTTCCTCCTTACTCCTGTGCCAACAAGATTGCCTGCACTATCCAAAAATTTTGCTCCTATCTTGTTGAACCTCACCTCATGGTCAAGGTCAGTTATGGAAGCAACTAATAGTAGATTTCTCTTGATTTGTGGAACATACAGCACATTAGATAGTTTCTTAACATCTCCATTTACAAAAACAAATGAAACTATACCTGTGCATTATTACCAACCGTCACGATGATGGGTTCCTATAGAGGCTACATGGAACAATATAGACCCTTCTTGTAGGTCATGTGATGGGAGGCACCACTATCCAACACCCATGAATCAGTGGTTGAAGCTTCTTGAACTGAGGAACACTCTTCCTCAATGGTCAAAAATAGATCCAACTCTGCTTTCACTGCTGTGTTAGCTAACTCTTTCCCCTTATCTGTCCTCTTTAGGGTACCATTCTTTTCATCTGCTTTCTTGACCCAGCAATATGCAATCACATGGCCCTTCTTCTTGCAGTAGAAGCATTCTCCCTGAAACTTCTTCTTGCCACCCTTCTTCTTTTTGTCACCACTAGTAGAGGACTCACCTTTGGTCCTTTGCCTTTCATAGTGTGGCAGAGAACGTAGCATCCCCATTGCCGCCTCCATCTTGAGCTTTAAGCCTCAATTCCTCCTCCATAAGTAAAGCATAGAACTCCTCAAATGATAATGGTTGGGGTCTCACCTGAGTGTTAAGCGCTGTTACTAGTCCATCAAACCTTGGTGGACATATCCAGAGATACCGGCGTGAGCTAGCTCTTCGCTAGTCTTTTGTATCCCAGCACCGCATATTTTTGATTCAGGTTATGAATGCCTCCGCTGTCTCTCCTTCATTAAACTTCTCAGTTGCAAGCTAATTCTCTAGGTTCTAGATCCTTGTCTGATTCCGCATCTCATACTGACTCTTCAATATGTTCCAGGCCACAATTGCCTTAGATGTATGTTGAATAAAGGTCAAAACACTATTAGTATTACTTGTAACCAGAGCACATAGAGCATCTGTGTTCTTGTGTTTCCAAGCTCATAGAAGGTCGACATTAGGAGGTATCGTACTCCCTGGATTTGTTGGGTCGGGGGTTCCTTGTGGTTCTAGGTCAGTCCCTAGTACTTTCTCCAGAAGCTCATATGAATCCAGAATAGCAGTAATTTTAAACTTCCACAGAGTGTAGTTCATACCATCTAGCTTGCCTTCAGTGAAGGCTAGTGGGTGAATCCTCAATGCCTGGATTGTTAGTGAAGCTGGTGCAGCTGCAGCTCTACTGAACTCGAGCTGCTTCCTATTGCCATCACTTTGTATGCTGTTGAAGTCCTCACCTCTCTTTTGTTCTTCAATCCTTAGAGCCACCTAGGCTCTGATACCATGTTAAATTACACGGCACAGTGGAACAGAAATTGAGCAAAGAATAGAGAGTACACAACAAACTGGAGATGAATGAAATTTTCCTTCAACACTGATGTAGTACAAATGATGGCTCCATCCACCCGTGCGCTCCCACAGTGGAGCTTAGATGGCGATCTAGACAAATACTAGGTGAAGAGCTACAAGCTGGAAGATCTCTGCTCGAAGATCTGATCTGGTACAATAGATTGGGAAAGTCGCCTCTTTATAGTTATGAGGGCGGTAGTTGGATCAACGTAGTCGGTGGAACTGACCAGTCAACCTAGTCGGTGGAGTCGACTAGTTGTCCATGGAATATTTAGGGAATATTCCCTATACCATCGCCTCGGGGGCTCTTGCCCCGGAACCCCCACCAGGGGGGCCATTGGCCCCCGTGGGATCGCCCAGCTGGGGGCCAGTTGGCCCCCAGGCCCCAGCAAGAGAAAGGGGCTCCCACACAATCAAGACAATGTACCTACACTGCCTAGCCCATAGGCTAGACTCACATAGATCACCTTTCTATCATCAATGGTCTCATTGATAGACCTCACCTAACATGTAAGTCAAGATCCATCCAGTGTCCTGGGCTCACACATGGCTTCTCCTCATATGGGGGCCTTACAACTTGAGCACCTTGGACCACTGGTGGTTACCAGGAGGTGGGGTATTGAGCATATCTAACACAAACCACCTCCACTGACATAACTTGAGCATCCTCAAGCATGGTAAGATGTATTTCCTTTGAGCTCACATACTTGGAAAAAAAAAAGTGCACCATATTAGCAATATGAAAACCTTGCATCACGCATTGATACGCTTCACATTTTGTATATTGTGATGTACCTCACAAGCTCGCGCATCTTGTAAATACAATCCTTCATGTCCTTCAATGCACTATGAGAAATGCTAGTAGGTAGTATGAACTGAACACATGAGCGATGGTTGATTAGTTGCTTCTACACTCACAAATTTGGAAGGAAAAATATATTATGCCAAGTCATACTTACTTGGAGCATCTTGTGCGAATCGTGAGATTTCAAGCTATATAATTGCTCTACACCTCTTTTCTTGATCTTTGTGAAGGCCCCCTTCAAACACCTCGTGCATCCAGTGGGAGTACAAATTGTACTGATAACCCGCTTCACCACCACCATCTCTAGCTTTGATAGCTTCCATGGTGCACGGGGTAAAAAAACACGCCCATTTGGTCTTGTGGCCAATATTCACGCATCCTCCCTATGGTGCGTAGATCCTCCCTTATGCCTGCGGAATCTTGCGTCCCATTCAAATACTCCCAAATGCTAGATGCCACATTCTTGAAGATATGCATGGGATCAAGCAGGTGATTGATCTTGAGGTAGGACCAATATGGTAGCCGATAAAATATGGAGTATCTAAACAAAAGATGGTGTTAGCGTGCAATCTTTATTTCCATTCAATATAGCACACAATATTTATAAACCCTTACCGTGGCTCATGAAGGAACATGTGGCAAGCTATCTCTGTGAATGAAAAGGAAAGAATGCAACACAATGGAAATAAAATGAAATGGAAGTGGACAATAGTAATGAACCAAAATACTCACGTGTAGATAGCTTGATGTTGACTGATGTGACAAGATTAGAAAGTACAATGCCTTTATAGAATAGACACACACACTCTAGGTGTCACATGTATATGGGATAAGTCCCATAGTGACACATGGCACTCTAGGATATAAAGTAGTCTAGTACTACTCTAGAACACTAGAAAACACTCACTTTGGCTTCATGTTCCAACACCCCCCCATGAAGGCAAGGTGAGAGATTACTAGAATGGAGCCAAGAACATGACATGATGAATCTACTAATCTGTACATCCCAAATAGCTGAGAGGCTCAACAGAGAAGCATGGCTACCTGACCTAACAAAACGGTCTAGGGAGTGCACCAACATCCCAGGCCTGATAACAAAATCCATCAATGCCAATAATAGGACTCCCATAGTACATCCCCCCCTGACTTCATAACACGAAGTGGTAGGAAGCCACACACAAATAAAGTAAAAGAGAATAACATCATTTTAGGAGGACTATCCAAGGCTGAGAACCTTTATTGACTCAACACACATGATTTATTTGCATTCATTTTAGGGGGACTCCCAAGGCAGAGTACCTTTGACATATTCAGAAAACAAAGTCAAGATCATCCGGTGCATAGACCTCTTCATCAAGAGAGAGATCTTGGATGTGAGTAGTGAGAGCATGAATCGGAGTAGAGGTGTCTGCATCATCTTCGTCTTCGCTGGATACAGTCCCAACCAAGTTGGCATGGTCTTTAGATTGTTGTTTGGCCAGCTTTTGAAAGCAACGATCTTCGGTGTGACCAAGCTTTCCACAGTAAGTGCACTTGAAAGGTTTGAAGTTACCTTTCCCTTTAGGAAACCTCCCTTTAGAAAATAGTGCATTGGCGTCAGGAGTATCACTATGCCTTCTTTCATGATCAAGAAGCATAGCAACCATGTCATGGTAGCTCATGCTTGCCACTCTTAGTGCTGGTATGATCTCCCGATACTTAGGAATTTCTTCAATGCTCGTGAGGAGCACCGCAACCTGGTCATCATCCCCAACTGGGGCCTTTAATGTAGCAAGTTGAGTGATGAGAGACTCCATATGATTCACATGGGTGAGAAGAGAGCCCTCATTCTTCATCTGGAGTTTGAAGAATTCTTGGCGAAGAAAGACCTTAGAATTGATTACCTTATTGCCGAAGAGACCTTCAAACTTCTCCCATAATTCTTCAGCAGTGGAATCAAAGTCAAGATGATGAATAACTTCATCACCCAAACCCAAACCAATGAGAGAAAGGGCTTTGTCATTTAAATTCTCCCAGTGTAGGATTTTCTTTTCATTCGATTGTGGCTTTCTATCCTTGCCACAAACAACATTCCACACCCCATCTTTCATAAGGATAAGACGCAGCTTTGTTTGCCATGTCGGAAAGTTCTTACCCGTGAACTTTTCAATAAAGGCACTTGACTTCGAGGACTCCATGGCAATCAACTTGCAAGTAGCAAATCCAGAGGTGGAACCTTGTGAACGTCAATACTTCGAGTAAGAAATGAAGCAGGGAGCCACGAGCTAGATCCAAGGGCAACCACGAATTGGAGCAAGATAATCCATGAACGAAGAGGATATCACGGGAAGTTGGAGTAGATGCAGTAGGAGCAGGTCGTGTAGAATCCGAGCAGGCAGTAGGCTGGAGCAGAATTGTGGGCTTCAGCATGGGCAGATTGACGGGCAGTATGTACAGCCAACAAGTCTTTAGGGCGGAAGAAATTACAGAAAAGCCAGATAGCACGCTGATTCTTCAAAGTCTGGGTAGCAAACTGTAGGGCACTCTAGAATAAAGGTAGTCTTCTCTGAATGTAAGCAATAATAAAAAAATGCCCCCAATAGCTTCAGCTACAGTTCAAAAAAAAAACAGAGCGCACCACCTCCAACCAATAGCAAGATCAAGAGATAACGGGCAGATTCAGCAAATCATGAGCAGGAGCAACAGCCTGTTGATGTGTGGCCTGTAGAAGGGGCTGGCAGATACTTCAGAGCACATGGACAGTAGCAGCAACTCCAAAAGATGGTCGTGGGGCAGCCAGTAGTGAAAGAAAACTTTCTCCATGATTTCGACCAGTAATGGTGCATTTCAGAAAAGAGGAAGTGTAGCCAGAAACGGGCAGGTACACCAACAAAAGATGATGCGCAGATAGGCAACAGCCTCTTGAGTGGTGACGCCTCCAACAACTGCACTCATCCAGCAGATGAAGAGCAGGCAGATTCGGAAAATGGCGCCTAGTTTCTTCAACAGCAACTCGATTGTAGATAAGATGATATGTGAGCAGGATGAAGAAGCTATGGCGAGGAAGGAGAGCATGCTCTCTTGCACTTAGAGAAAGAGAGAGAGGGCATGGCTTCTCTTTCTGGCCTCCCTCTCCTCAATCTCTAGGAGCAAAGGAGCAGTGGCTCTGATACCATATGAAGGAACATGTGGCAAGCTATCTCTGTGAATGAAAAGGAAAGAATGCAACACAATGGAAATAAAATGAAATGGAAGTGGACAATAGTAATGAACCAAAATACTCACGTGTAGATAGCTTGATGTTGACTGATGTGACAAGATTAGAAAGTGCAATGCCTTTATAGAATAGACACACACACTCTAGGTGTCACATGTATATGGGATAAGTCCCATAGTGACACATGGCACTCTAGGATATAAAGTAGTCTAGTACTACTCTAGAACACTAGAAAACACTCACTTTGGCTTCATGTTCCAACAGCTCATGCCACATGGAGGAGTCGTCATGTGGAAAGGTCCCGAATTCTCATCGAATCTCGTACAGTGAGTGACTGTGGGGGGACTTCATTCCATGGGGCGACATATCTAGGATGATGAGGTGGGAGAAATTGATGGTGATTCTCATAGATGACCTTATTCAACGCATCTGCCCATGAAGCAACTAGCAAAGGACCACAAACAAGACATGCATGGTAACCCAACGTAGTGAGACCTAACAATAGATGCAATTGCATAAGCAAGGTGGGTTTAGGGTACCACATCAATTGCCTACTCATAATTAAAAGTTTAATTCTTACCTGAACACTTGCCATAGCCTGGGAAGTCATGCATCATCCACATCAAAACTGCCTTGCAATTGAAGTCTCATGACGAGGGAGTCGTCATGCACTAAGTTGCATTAATTTGCTTGATTTTTTTTTTTGATTAGAAAAATCATGAAAAATCACAATTTTCCTGATTTAAAACGAATCCAACGATTTTTCCTAATTTATTCATACAAATAGCTTATTCGTACGAATAAATTAAGTAATTTTTTTTGAATCATATATTTGTCCATTGAATAGATAATAACTTTCCCTTTTTAGAGCTCCTCAATCCGAGCTATGGATCTCAAGTTATGGCCATGGGGATCTCCATACATCTGGGTTTTTGACTTTATGTTTCCCCGGAATTGGAAGGGATAACATAACATGTCTTTCTTAATCGCCATAGAGGATGGAAGATTATAATTCACCAATATCACCGGCCATACACTGTAAGAGGTGCTTTTGAGACCAAATGGGTTCACACCGTCCATACCCAATCCAAGTCTCAAGTTCCTAGGTTCTTCCTTGAAGCTTGGCCATGTGTCTTCAATATGCTTCTATGCAGGAGCGTCTGTGGGAGTTCTCCACTTGCCAGTGGTTGATCGATGGGAGGAATGCCATGACATGAGCTCTGCAATGGATTTCAACTTGAACATATGTTGGATGCGAGGGACTATGGGAAAATGTCATAGAGCCTTATGAGGCACATCCAAATTTTTGAGATCTGCTCTATATCTTGCCTCGCCACAAGTAGGCACTCTCTTGCCTCCTTATGTGGTCCATGAAATAGAATGCAATCATTGATGCATGCATGGATGCACTTGTACACATGTTGCCTCTCCATATCTCTTGAGATCGGTAATTTATTCTCCCTTGGAAGAATTTTAGACAATAGCCTTCACGTGAAGACCATAAATGAGAAAAAGTATTCCAGTAATTGACCCATTAGCATAATTCACCATGTTTGAAAAAGAGAAATTAAAGTTTACTTGAGTAATGCATTCAAACTTGCATTTCTCCATCCATAGATGGTCTGCAAGTTTAGTAACTCAAGGGAGGCACGTAGAACAAAGAATGTGCACCCCTCAAACACTGGTGTCGATGCTGCAGTAAAACGATCATCCTACTTTATGCTATCATCCATACCTGAGGACTGATGGGAAAATAAATCTCGCACCATATCATCGAACACCTTCTCCTCCACGGCCTCATGAGGTAATGGTGGAGGGCTACTATCACCATCACTCCATGCATCCATAACGGTCCCTCTTGAAGATCCCACCTCATATATCCGATGCTTCGCCTCCTTACAAGGAGCATAGGGCAACATATGCAGGTGCGGCACTGCATCCTGTATCAAGTTAGAAAAGGATCATATATCAAACACTTGAACACCCATAGGTATCTTGATCAACCTCAACGCTTTAACACTTACCATGTATACGGTTGCATCCCATTCTCCATACTTTGAGATGTGCTTGAGTGTAATTCTACGTGCACAATACATGTTTCCTCAACATCGATCACACATACATTTGATTTTTTGCTCCCACCATATTTCTCGATGGTGGATATGAAGGGATTCATCCTCACTAGAGGTACTTGTTGAAGATGAAGACATCCTACAAATAAACAACCCGAAAAATGTGTTTGTGTTTGCAAATTTAATGAGAAAACTCTGTAGCGCGTCTATAGGTGCGTTTGTACTGTGGAATGCATCTATAGGTGCATCTAAAACATAGTGTAAATGCGGTGTTAGATGCGCATAATGGTTTTTAAACCTACATTTCAATCATTTCAAACTCCACCGCACTTGCAAACCTTTCAATACACTCATCTCCAAGCATACACACTCAACTCTAGGCACACACACTCATCTCCAGGCATATACACTCATCCCCAGGCATACAAGAGAAGAGGGTGAAGAAGAAAGCCACAAGAGAAGAAGGAGAGGAAGATTTGAAGAAAGAAAACAAGCTTTTCATACCTCTATCCAAGGTAAGTCTCTTATCAGTGGGTCTTCTCTTTCAATCTATGTTGCTTCTTGTACACTTTGAAAGTTGTTCTCTTCAGATTCGTCCTTTGTCACATGTAGGAAAGAATGTTTTTGGGAATTTTGTTCTTTTTGGGGTCGCGTGTCTATCATTGTTAGCCTTTTGTCGAGATTTGTTTGTTGGAGTGCATCTAATAGCGCGTCTAACTTTTTGATAAAGTACGTAGCTGCGCCTATAGATATGTTGTTAGCCGCATCTATAGACGCGCTCCGATAGTGCAGTTATGCATGCAGTGCCGACCTTTGCTTCTCCTTCTCCTTCTCCTTCTCTTTCTCCTTCTCCTTCTCCTTTCCCTTCCCTTCCCCTTCCCATCTCCCTTGTCCTTAATCCATCCTCCCTTCTCCTTCCATTCTCCCATCCCCTTTCTCCTTCCATTCTTCCTTCTTTCTCTTCTCTTTATTATTAATATTTCCTTTCTTCTTTCCCTTGTATGCATGTTTAAGTCAAATTTTCAATGCATGCCTTAAGCATTCATGAGGATGAGGAAAATTGGACTGCAGCATGAGGGCGGGATAAAGAAAGAGGGCATGCATGATGGAAATCATGAGATTGCATGAGGGAAATTGGGAAATTGGCATATGTGTTGCATGGTATCTAAAACTTTATTATATAGTTGGAGTATTCCAACAGGAGGGTATTGTACTACTCCACAAGGTGAGAGTCCCTTCTCCAAAGGCAAGTGCCCATCGTACTAGCTCGTCACACAACAAGGCAACAGGCGTAGTAATAGGGAGAGATCTGGGGGATGCATGGCACAGTGCTTTAGGGGTAATGGTGGGGGCGGGGAGGATGCAAATGTGCTAGAGGGTGATGGTACAATCTTCTGTGACATCACTATGACAGGCGACATCTTGATGGATGCATGGGGGAAGGAAATCATGGCCTTCATGCATTCTGTAGTTGCTAACAACTACAGAGATTGCTTTATTCTATTCAAAGAGCAAAAAAAAAGTTTGGCTGATGATACCATCAATGCTATACACTCTAGGAATCCCAATCCCTCCAATGTTGAGTTCATTGAGAAATGGGCAAAGTCAAAGATTACCATTATACTTGCCAATAAGAGATCTTTGCTTAAGATATAGGCACTAGCCAAGATTTCCAGGAGAGAGGGAGGTCAACCACAAAGGGGCTAGCCCCACACCACTCATAAGCGCGAGTGGAAGAAAGCGATGAAGGCAGCAAAGGTGGACCCCAATGTGTAGCACGTGGAGGCACAAAGGATCCAGATGGAGCAATATGGAAACGTGAGTTTTGGAGCATGGGGTATTGCATCATGGGAGGCCCAATTTGTAAGTATCAATCTCAAATTATATTGTGTTTATGTGGTTTATTAGGAGATTGTTTCTTTGTACACCCCTTTGCAAATTGTGTCATCTTGCAGCTTGATATCATGGGCAGATACCCTACTCCTGTCGAGATAGCCTACCATCGTGGACATTGCAGAAGACATACATGGAGGCACTTCTATAATGAGGGGTTGATTACTGAGGAACAGTATATCCAGGCTATTGGAGCGCCCCCCCAGGTATTTAAAAGTACTTAAATAATGTTAATGTTGTAAATAAAGATTTGATTTTTCATACATTGATACATGTTGTCCCTCATTTACAGGCCCCTGGGGATATTCAGGAGGAAGAAGGCGAGGATACTGAGGAGGAAAAAGATGATGAAGAGGGGAGTGAGGATGCAGATGACTTAGATTAGTCGTAGAAGTAGTGCTAGCTACTCTTTTGTGTACTTGAAGCCATTGGCTTGGCTTCGTGCCCCTCTTGTATATACATTGCTCTTCTTTTTTTTACTTGAAGCCACAGGTGGCTTGGCTTCATGCTATATGTATATACAAGCACTTTTTGGGCTATGAATTAATATACACTCCTCTTTTTTTTGGCATTCAATTTCCTTGTGCAATGTTAAATCAATGAACGCCTTGTGAACTAAATGTTTTTGAGTTGTAATGTTTCATTCGAAATTGTAATCGTCGGCTATAGATGTGCGTGGAATCATGAGAATTAAAATGCGGTTGGTTGTAAAAGTTGAATTGCACACTGTAGAAATGGGATGCCTACAACCACACAATATACACAGCATTCTGTTCAACCACACAAAATTCTTTTTTCTTTTTTCTTTTTTGCAGAGCATCTATAAGCACGTCTTTCTATTTTTTTTAAATTTCTACAGAGCGTCTAATAGCGCGTCTATAAGCGTGTCTGTCTATTATATAGACGCGCCTATAGACCTCGAGAGGTGCACTATTAAGAAACCCAATGTATCACGTGCATTCAAAGGGTATTAAAAAAATACCTCAACTAAAGTTTCTACAACAATAAAAACACTCCTCTTTACTTATGAACTAAGTGATTTTAAAAATTAAAAAATTAAAAAAACCCCTCTTGTTATTGTAATTCTGTTAAATTTTTTGAACAAGTTAGATTAAAATACCCGTCCTTTTGAATGCACATGGTACACCACATTTTTTTAGGTGAACCCCCAAGCTATAGACACGGGCCTGTAGACGCGCCCGTCACTTTTTTTAAAAATGTGTCTGTACATGCATTTATGGATGCATTGTGTTGTTGTGCACATAACTCCACCCTCATCTCCACCACCTCTCTTGACTTCACGGTGGTTTCTTATCATCTTGAGATTCGTCTCTACCACCACTTTGACTTCACATAGATCCACCCTCATCTCTTGCTCCATCATCTCCCACCCTCATCTCCATCAGCACCTTTATCAACCTCACACTACTTTACCCTCATATATACCACCTTTTTCAACTTTAGACAGATCCACCCTTGTCTCTAGGTCCACCCTCTTCTTGCTTGATGCTTGTCTCCACCCTCTATGCATGTACCACCTTTGGTTAATTTTGTTCTTATTCCTAGTTGTCTCCAAGGCAGTGGCAGTTATCTCCCACGATTGTAGAGTGGTTGAGATGCTAATTGACCCTAATTTTATGGGAAATATTCATGATTTAGTCAACTGGATAATTGCATTTGAGTCCTACACCAGTGATGTTTATTTGTGGATTCTATATGGGCTACATAGTCAGGTTGACCAAACCACAAAAGTGATCTTGCAAGGGTTTTTGTGATGTAGAGAGAAACTAGAATGAGATGAAGGTTATTTTTAGAAAATTTGGGTAGCTCACCAACTCTGTAGAGTGTCAAGTAGGCATTTTTGGGTACCTAGCTTAGCAAAAGTTGAGATGATCTTTCTTGTGTTGACAAAACACCTAGCTCACCAAGTGAGCTGAGGTTTTGTGTATATAAGTTGAGTGTTTTGTAACAACTTTTTGTATATAAGTTGAGATTTCTTTATAATAGTAATTTTTATTTTAAGTTAGACTCCAGGGCTCAGGGGGGTCACTCATCATATGTAACCCTATCACGTGAGTTCAACAGAAGGATATTTTTAATTCCTAAAATTTACAGAAATAAATATACATAAGGGACTATTTAAATTAGTTTTGGAAAAAATTTACAGATTTGTATAGAAAAGGGGTACATTTTATTAATGAAAAAATTTACAAATAAGGGATTTTAAATATAGGCCTTGAACGCATGTGATATAGAAGGTTTATACATAGTGACCCCCCCGAGCTCCAGGGGGACATAATAATCTAAGCTTTCTTTTATGAACTAAGTAAAAATGGAAATTCTATCAATTAGATCCCTCTCCTCCTTCACAAATCATTGAGGTTTTTGTGGAAATAATTTCTATATAATATTACAAGAAAAAAGAAAGATTAGTATCATAAGAGACAGTTACAACAAAGATCTGTATCCATCGATCTTACAACTTATCACCTGCATGCTCTATTTAAAGAGCATGGATGGCCAGTCTCAAAGGAAAGTCCACTTCTTGAAAACAATGCCCATGATTGTACTTACACTTAAAAACCATCTCATTTCTTGTTCTCCATATGCAATTAATGGTTGTCACCACCATGATGACTTGCCACATCTTCCATAGCTCATCGTTCATCCCATCCTTATCCCCCAAAAGTGCTACCATATAAAGATCATTTGCTGATCTCTTTCCCAACAGTGGCAGTTAGAAATCCTTTCAAGTCCCCATTGTCCAAATAGACTTTGCATTATCTTTGTTCAAGAACCTGATAAGCTGTACCCAAATCCTATCCCAACCATTTACAACTACGTGTTGAGAGTTCACGCTCAACATCATGTGATCATGTGTGCATAGCACCATCACATGATCATATGTGCATAGCACTAACCTTATAGAGTGCTATAAAGGAAAGGGTTAGATCCCCTAACCCTAACCCTAAATGGGTTTGTATATATTCTATTTTTTCAACTAAATCTAGTGTACAGTTAGTCATTTGTGGTGTGCTCTCTAGCTGTGCCTTCTCTCCTCATCTCCACTCTTCTCCTCTCCCCTCTTCATATTTTGTCATGGTATCAGAGCATGGTTTTGCCTTCCGCTGAGGCATCGAGATCATTGTGAGAGAGATTGAGAGATCGAGAGAGATTGAGTGTTCCTTTCACTTCTCTACAGTGATAGAGAGAATTTCCGTCATACAATTCCATCCATGTGAGAGAGAGAGACTTTCATTTATTGAGAGGTCTTCAAAGGTTTCGTGAGAAAGATAGGGAGTGTCTTTTTGAGAGAAAGAGAGTGATTCCTTCATAATACTTTGTTCTTTTCTTCCGTGTGAGAGAGAGAGTACCTATTCATTCTGAGAGAAATATTGAGAGAGAGATTTAGATAGATCTACTGTGTGAGAGAGAGCAACTACATCTCCTACATAGTAGATCTACTACAACAAATCTATTACACTGTAGCCCAGTGTGTCTCCTTTACAACGTCTCCTGATTGCAAAGGTAGCCCAACACCTCCTTTGCATGCGACGACTCCAACGAAGCTCCATAGCTACCAACCAAAGCTCCAGTAGCAAACTATCTACTCAAAGTGCCTTACCTACAACAATAGCAACATACGACACCTCAATAGAGCCCCAACTATCCTCAACGATTGGCTATTGAGAATCGACTCCAAGCCTTCAGCGGCTCCTCGCACTCAGGCCGTAAAGTGGTTCATCTCTAGCTCCCTACGCTTCTACAGTTTCTCCATCCCATGATGATTACGTCGACTTTCAATGCCTCCAAATGACACCTCCAACATTAGCATCCTCTAGGTTCTCAACGAGCTCCTATAGTCGTGCTCTTTCATGCTCAACCTCTACATGCCAGCACTCCATCAACGACCTTTATAAAGAGCTCCTTGCCATCGCCAAGCTGGCCAACTAGCTCTAGCTTCAAGCACTACCTCTCTAAGCCTCATCTTTTGGCTCCTTCATGCCCGTTGATGCCTACGGGCTCCAAGGCATAGCACGGGACGTCCATAGGCTCCTTCGCCTACCTTGCAACTCCCAAGCGCAACTTGGCAGGGCTCCCGCAACGACCGATGGCATAGCACCCGCTAATCCACTATGCTACGTGATCCGGTTACTACGACGACTCTAGCCTGCAACACCGACTATCTCAGCTGCTCAAAGCTCAGAATCTCTAGATACGCAGCCACGACTCGAGCTAGCATCATACCCAACCCAAGCTTCTGCTCAGTACATGTTGCGGATTGCCTTGATTGCAGGCATCTAGTGGCCTATGTAGAAGGGAGCCTTTGGTGGCTCGTGAGGTGATGGCTTGTTTGTGAGCCAGCTCGTTGTAGGACACTTGTAGACGGAGAAGATGATAGAATCTAGAAGATTTCATCAAAATCCTCAAGATTCCAGCTACCCACATCTCCAAGGGACACATGGCCTTCTCCTTATCTTCAAGGAGTTCACTCAACCACACCACAAGGCTTGGTCAAGGACCATCCATGTGGCACCCTTATCTCTCGTGCTTGCCACATCAGCAGCCTCCTGCACTTGCCACGTCACCTTATCTGACACATCAGCAGCCCCGTGAGGCTGCCACATCACCTACCATGTCATCAAGGACACATCATCACTACCATGTCAACAAGCCACGTCATCATTGACACATCATCAGTGCCACATCATCACTGACATGTCATCATTGCCATGTCATCTACTGACATAATCTCTGCCACCTCAGCACAGGCTCCACTGGCACACCTCTTGCTAGGCATAGTTCCACATCATCACTGCATGTGACCCATAGTGACACATCATCATTCAGCACCATTTGCACTCCTTTTGCCCCTCCACCTAGATCAAGTCGTATCTCTTGATCTAGGAAGAATTTGAGGGTGCTCCAAAAAGGAAAGTCGCTCGTTTTTTCGTGCTCTATGTGTCATCACATCATGCACACATTTTGGCACAAGTTACACTCACATTTGAGCCTCGCCGACAAAACCACTTCACACACATTTGCCTCTACATCGATGCATCTGACCTAGCACTTAAAAAGAACAAAAGAAAAGGAATTATTTGTTGTTATTTCATCGCTCGACATTTGGTATAGATCTAGATCAGAGTAGACTAGATCGCCATGGAGGGGACGCTTGAATTTCCCCAAGTTTCCAATCTAAGCCATGCCCAAAATTCCCAAACCTAGTACCTACCAGTCCATACACTCACATACGGTTTCACATCATTACATTACCTGAAACCTTACGTTCATCACTTCAGTGAGTAGACTTCAGAGTTCAGAGGCACACTGCAGATTGTTTCAGTGGCCAGATAGCATTTGATTTCACACACACATGCCACCATTGTAAAGCCTATTCAGCTATCTCACGGCATTGTGCACATCATTTTAGCCTTGTAAAGCCTCTTGGCTATTCCTAGCATCATTGCCACAAGCCTTGTAAACCAGATCAGATTTTATATATTACAGTTCTATCTCCACCGACGGTTCAGAGATTTCACTTGGCATAGACAGTGTATTTGCAGTTGATTCATATAGATATTTTCACGACACTTTTGAGTACATTTCTTGCATCATTTCGACTAGCAACCTCAATCTGGAGGCATCTGCTAAGTTAGACAACTCCAATTATGGTACATGGAAATACCGAATGGAGACCATTCTTGTACTTCAGGACAAATGGGAGTATGTTGATGGGTCTATACACCTAGACCATTGGACAATCTAGCCACCAATAGCTCTACTCCATCTGTTGTCATAGCACCAGCAATGGGATCTACAACGGGATCTACATCTACACAAACAGTTTCCGCACCAGTAGCAGATCCTGCCATTGCCCGAGCTCAGCTCAGGCAGAATGGGATAAGAAAGACAAGTATGCCTATCATCTGATCAAGCAGAATGTGCAAGATGTCATGCTAGGATAGCTCAACATAGTTAAGACATCAAAAGAAGCATGGGATATGTTTGCAGTGTTGGTAAACTGAAAAGAAAAGAGTATAGTGGACACAAATTCAGAATACTTGAATTATGGGATGAAGAAGAGTGAGGTCCTTATGTAGGCACCTCTTACATGCTCACTGACATCACTGATGACTTCAGAGCTCCGCAATCATCTCCTCAATCTGCTCCTAGATTCTCTCAATCATCCTATGTGGCTTACCACCACCTAACTATTCTTATGGGCACCTAACTGTGCCTCTAGCACTCACACATAGAAACCAAGGTGTGCCTGAGGCATACGCCTTGAGATATCCCAACATGCAACTCTCTACGAGTCCCAGAACACATCCAGGATTCTCACATTGAGAAACCAAATCAACTAGAGTTTCCACAATAGCAGTGAAACTGGTCATGCTTATGTACTTTGCATAGAAGACTACAACAATCAACTTGTAGCAGTAGGAGAGACTATGAACCCTGCAAAAATGGTTCAAGTCATTCTGAATGGACTAGGAGAGGGATACGAGAATCTAGTCCAGAGAATTGCCATCCAACGGCAAATTCTGACACTGGAAGAACTTTAGTCAGTCCTACTTGGTGAAGAACTAAGGACTCAAGCTATTCAAGCATGTAAGGGTCATTCTAATGATCAGGCATTCACAGCTTCAGACAGAAGCAGAGGTAGAGGCAAAGGTAGAGGTAGATCATATCAGAAAATTAGTCATCATCAGCAATAAAATCAAAGTCAGCATCAACATCAGATCAGCATCATCCTCAGCAACATCAAAATCAGCAAAGAGGAAATCATTCCAACCGAGGAAGATTTGAAGAACAAGGGAATGCATCCACCAATGTGTCAAACATTCAGTCCAACTACTGTCACAAGTTTAGACACTGTGAAAGAGATTGCCGCAAGAAGTAGTACGACCAAGGCGATCAATCCAGCAGTAATCGAGGGAATTCCCGAGGCAGAGGAAATCATCATGGTGGACATTCTAGTCATAGTCATTTTGCAAATGAACATGGAAATATGGTATCAAGGAAGGAAGTTGAACCAGGAAAGTATGTTGAACCAGGAAAGGAGTATAAGGTTTGCCATCTCAAGAAAAGTCTCTACAGCTTAAAACAAGCACCCAAAAGTTGGTAGAGCAGAATCAACAAGTATTTTGCTGATCTGGGATACACGAAATCCAATGCAGATCATACTCTCTACTACAAAGTTCAAGGGGAAGACATTACTATTGCACTTTTGTATGTAGATGATCTGATTGTGACAGGAAGCAAGCATAGCTTCATCAGAAAGCTGAAACAAGACTCATCATCAACAACAAAATCAACAAAGTCAGCATCAGCATCAGCATCATCCTTAGCAACATCAGAATCATCAAAGAGGAAATCATTCCAACCAAGGAAGATTCCAAGGATGAGGGAATGCATCCACCAACGTGTCAAACATCCAGTGCAACTACTGTCACAAGTTTGGACACTGTGAAAGAGATTGCCGCAAGAAGCAGTATAACCAAGGCGGTCAATCTAGCAGTAATCGAGGGAATTTCCGCGGCAGAGGAAATCATCATGGTGGCAATTCTAGTCATAGTCATTTTGCAAATGAACATGGGAATATGTTTCTTGAAAATGAGGAAATGCAGCAAATTGATACAGTGTACCTAGACAGTGTACCTAGACACTGATTTCAATCCAAAAGAGGATTTCAGCTCTATCAAGCCGACCAAGCAAAACAGAATCTTTGGTATATCGACAACGGTGCATCATCTCATGACCTGACAAATCATCAGGAATGGTTCACAGAGATGAAACCATTAGAAGGACAAAAGAATGTCATCTATACAACAGATAATACACCAAATCCAGTTCAAGGGACAAGTGTTATCCCTATGAACAATTTCACTGGTACAAAAGGATTGGTGAAAGATGTACTCTATGTTTTGAAGCTTAGCAAGAACCTTTTGTCATCAGTAGGTCAAATCAAGGAACACAACTATCGAGTCATCTTCAACGGAGATGAATGCACTATCATCTAGATAAATCCAAAAGATGTCAGCTAGTAGCAAAAGGTGACAAGGAAGGATGCTTGTACAGAATGCTAGCTATAGTACTAGATAAGCATGCCATGTCAGCTCAACTGCAATAGATGCCACTATCTCCAAAATGGCACAAGAGATATGGTCATGTCAACTTCAAGTACTTGTTAGATCTCAGGAATCAGAATATGGTAATTGGGATTCCAAAGCTACAGTTTCTTGGAAAAGTTTACGAAGCATGTTCCTTCGTCAAACAAAAGAAAACCAACTTTGGTAGAAGTACCTCTCATGCATGAGGTATTCTTGATTTGATACATATAGATGTATGGGGTTATGCCTAGACCCGCAGCATCAATGGTTCACTTTACTACTTGACTTTCATTGATGACTATAGCAGATATTGTTGGGTCTACTTTCTAAAAGTGAAATTTGAAGTGTTTTCCAGATTTCAAGAATTCAAAGCCATGGTAGAAAACTAGACAGGAAAAAAAATCAAAGTCATGAGATCAGATAGAGGAGGTGAATACATGTCTTCAGCATTCATGAACTTTTGCAAAAGTCATGGCATACAAAGACAATTCACTTGTGCAGATACTCCTCAGTAGAATGCAATAGCTAAAAGGAAGAATGGTACTTTAGCAGACAGTGCTAGAGCAATGCTTAGTGAGAAGCATCTTCCGAATTAATACTGGGCAGAAGTAATCGCCACTACAAACTACTTGCTTAATTGGCTTCCTACCAAACTGATTCAGGGTATGATACCTTACAAAGCATTCACTGGACATAAGCCACACATTGGGCATCTCCACATATTTGGTTGCATAGCATATGCCCACATACATGATGATCATCGTAGGAAATTGGATGCAAAGTCACCCAAATGGATCATGGTTGGCTACAGTGAAGAAATCAAAGCATACAAGTTGTATGATCCCATCAACCAACACAAGGTCATTATCTCTAGAGATGTCATTTTTGATGAGGAATCAGAATGGAAAACCTCAAACACACAGGAGATAGAAGCATTGACTTCACAGCCATCTACAGAATAGGTTGATGTGAAGAAGATCAAGAATTGCCAGAAACACCCCAAGCAGAGCCATAGTAGCTCAGACGATCTACTAGGGAAAGCAGACCTCCAGCCAGATTGACATATGCTCAGAAAGGCAAAGCAATTCAGGTTGAAACCACCAACTATGCTCTTATGACTCCATCATGGCTACAGAAGAGCTAGTGTACTTTGAAGATGCTATGAATGAAGAAATGGATGCTTTGTATAATAATAATACTTGGGAATTATGCGACCTTCCACCAGGAAAGAAGGCCATAGAAAACAAATGGGTATACAAAGTGAAGTACAATCCAGATGGCAGTATTCAAAAATACAAAGTCAGACTAGTTGCAAAAGGATTTGCACATCAATATGGTCAAGATTATGATGAGACTTATGCTCAAGTAGCAAAGATAGATTTCAGACGGTTCTTGGTATCACTAGCGACACTTAGCAAATGAATGTGTACCAGCTCGATGTCAAGAATGCATTTCTCAATGGTTATCTAGACGAGGAAGTCTACATGCAACAACCAGCAGGTTATGTTGAACCAAGAAAGGAGAATAAGGTTTTCCATCTCAAAAAGAGTATCTACAGCAGCAAGCACCCAGAAGTTGGTACAACAGAATCGACAAGTATTTTTCTGATCTGGGATACATGAAATCCAATGCAGATCATACTCTCTACTACAAAGTTCAAGGGGAAGACATTACTATTGCACTTTTGTATGTAGATGATTTGATTGTGACAGGAAGCAAGGATAGCTTCATCAAAAAACTAAAATAAGACTTATCTGTAGAGTTTGACATGAAAGATCTTGGACCTATGCACTATTGTCTTGATATTGAGTTCTGAAGAGATTCAGATAGCACATTCATGAGTCAGCTCAAGTATGTTGACGGTCTCCTGAAGAAGTTTCATATGGAAGATTGCAAGATTGCAGCCACTCCCATGGAACAGAGTTTGAAACTTACAAAAGATTCAAAAAAACCTACAATCAATGACAGATACTACACACAGCTCATCGGATCTCTTATATATCTGACTATCATGCGGCCAAATATTTGTTATGCAGTAAGCTCACTAGCACAGTTTATTGCAAATCCAAAACAGTCTCACTGGAATGCAACCAAAAGAGTCTTGAGATACATCAGAGGTACAAGACAGTTTGGGATAGAATACAGAGGAAGTCATCCACGGTTGCATGGATACTGTGACAGTGACTATGCCAGAGATCATGAGACCAAGAGACACAAGGATATGCATTTTTCCTTGGTCAAGGTGCTATATCATGGTTGTCAAACAAACAGCCAGCTATTTCTTTGTCTTCGACTGAAGCAGAATATAGAGCACTCACTACAGGTGCATGTGAGGCTATATGGCTCAAAAGACTATTGTCAGAAACAGATTACTTTGATGAGTCTAAGCCAACAACAATATACTCTGATAACCAATCGGCTCAAGCATTGGCCAAAAATCCAGTATATCACTCCAAGACAAAGCACATTGATGTCAAAGAGCACTTCATCAGAGAAAGAGTGTTACTTGGTGACATCACACTATAGCATTGTGATAGCAAAGAGTGTTGCAGACATCTTTACCAAACTACTCGGTAAAGAGCTTTTTGAGAAACACCGATTAGCTCTTGGTTTGACGCAAACGAAGGACATTCCCATTAAAGGGGTGTGATGGAATGTAATGCTCAGTCCTTCTTCGATTCCCCAGAATCATCATCTTGAGGGAAGGCCTACTTTATGATGTTGATCTTGAGGGAAGGCATTGAGAGTTCACGCTCAACATCATGTGATCATGTGTGCATAGCACCATCACGTGATCATATGTGCATAGCACTAACCTTATAGAGTGCTATAAAGGAAAGGGTTAGATCCCCAAACCCTAACCCTAAATGGGTTTGTATATATTCTATTTTTTCAACTAAATCTAGTGTACAATTAGTCATTTGTGGTGTGCTCTCTAGCTGTGCCCTCTCTCCTCATCTCCACTCGTCTCCTCTCCCCTCTTCATATTTTGTCACTGCGTGGGTCCCATATGCTCCTAAAGTTAACTAATCCTTTTGCACACATCCTTTTTAACTTATAAGAAGAAATTTACATTGGCTTAAATAAGCCTCTATAAGCTCAATCTGAAAGCCAAAGTGACATGAAGCATCCTCTTGTCAGTGGCCCAAGCCTAACCAATTGACAGTCTTAAATATTAACTTCCATATGACAATCATCTTATTGATGAGGAGTTCAGACTTAGGAGTTTTTACTTCATAATTAGAGAGAATTATGTCTTTCCAAGGAGCCTTGACCCTTAGGACTATTCAGCTCAATCAAATTCCTAGAAATTATTGCCCATGGCTGAGTAGAATAAAGTTTAATAAACCATTTAGCAATCATTTTATTGCACTATTGGACAAGACCTTCTAACCCAAGTCCACCCTTCTTCTCACTAGCCACCATAGAATTCCAACCTATGGCATGCCATTTCTCCCTCCTTACAAAATTTCTAATATACCTATTCATTTTCTTTAGTGTAGTATCAAAGAAAGGAAAGGAAAACTTCACATACACTGAGATAGAGATAAGTAATTGTTTAGTACCAAATACCATGCCTGCAAAAGACAGTTTGGAATTCTCTCATGCAGCAAAATTACTATGCATCTTGGACATGCACCACTCAAACTTATCCTTTGAACTAACAAAAAATCCAATAGGGCATCGTAGATATGTAATAATTTCATTAGTGCTAATCCATTTGAAAACCAACCTCCCATACCATTCAGGTAAGGCATACCACCCTAACCAAACTATAGTGATTCTGTCTTGATTGATTTT
This sequence comes from Dipteris shenzhenensis, assembly GCF_047967505.1. Lineage (NCBI taxonomy): Eukaryota > Viridiplantae > Streptophyta > Polypodiopsida > Gleicheniales > Dipteridaceae > Dipteris > Dipteris shenzhenensis. The sequence goes on from NC_141609.1 coordinate 21,117,751, forward strand.
GGAACTAGAAACATAGCTCGAACTCCTCAAAGACAGATAAGAAACCATAGCAAACTCCTCAAAGATAGACAATGAATTTCTTAAATTGTCCTCCCTTTCAAATAGAATACTCAAGTTATCATCATCAAAGAATTGTATATATAAATTATAACCGTCTAGTAGCAACAATCCTTTAATGCATCCTTGATTAAGCCAGTAATCAAGCTAGCAAAGTAGAGGTTCAGTCATAATGGAAAATAGAAAAGGAGCCAAAGGGCATCCTTGCCTAAGAGATCTCTTGAGTGCAAATGAACCTTTCAAATAAACATTACGTGACAGCCTGGCAAAAGCATTTAAAAATAGTACTGATGTCATTGCATAAAATCATTGACCAAACCCAAATCTCTCCAAAGTGGCAATGATAAAATTACAACTAATTCTATCATAGGCTTTTGAAAGATCTAAATTCAACAAAATAAACCTTGCATTGTGAATCATAGCATAATGAATAGAAATGGAAACATTCATCATGACATCCTGTATATTTATACCAAATATGAAACCATATTGCCTACCATAAAGGACTTTGTTGAGAATGAACTTAATCCAGCTAGCCTAAAAATTTGTGTCCTTCTAGCTCCTTCTAAAATTTGTCTCCTTGCGCTCCTTGCTCTCCCTTTAGGGGAAACAGTCACTATGTTTTCTACACTGGTATGAGGAAAACAAACACAGGCACCCACAAAAAGACTCTCTAATTGAGCTAGTTAAAGTAATCAAGCTACTAGAAAACAGAACAATTTCACTGGGCTAGTTTATGACAATCACATGACAGCCTGGTTTGGAAATTGACTAGATAATTTAACTTAAATAATGAAACACAATAACTTCAACCAACCACTGGTTTGGTCATCATCATTTCTATTTGTGACTCTATATTTTTATTTCAACCACGATGGTTCAGGATAATCACATACTCTTGTTTGACCTGAGCTAGCTCGGTGATATATTGCATGATGTTCCAACCACCAGACTAGTTTATGATACTCATAGTAATTCCAATCTAGCCCAGTTGGAAATTGACTGGTACATGACCCAAACTAGCTTGAAAATAAAACTTAGATAATTTTACTAGGAAACACAGTAATTTGGGCCAACCACCAGGCTGGTCACCAATTATTTCTGTTTGTGAAATATATTTTTATATCAACCATGATGGTTTAGGATAGTCACATAACTCCTGTTTGACCTGACACAACTCAGTGATATATTGCATGATGATCCAACCATCAAGCTAGTTTTGCACACTAACATTAAGTCCAAGCTAGTCTAGTTTAGAAATTAACTGGTATATGAACAAAACCATCCCAAAAATTAAAGTTAGCTAATATTTAACTACTTGGAAACACAAAAATTTCAACCACGAGGCTTATCATCAATCAGACAATAACAATATATTGTTAAAATTTCTTTTTGTTGCAAAATATATTGTAGTTCAACCATGATAGTTCAGCACAATCACATAATTTGTGTTGACCTAAACCAAAATGATGATATATTGCATGATGTCCCACCCTGACAATCACATTAAGTCCAATCTATCCCAATTTAAAAATTAAATGAATAAACTATTCCAAAACACATTTATAGACAACCACCGGGATGGTGAAATATATTGTTGTTCAACCACTTTAGCGTAGTACAATCACATAACTAGTGTTTAATCTAAAGTAGCATGATGATATATTGCATGATGTTCCAACCACTGAGCTGGTTTAGGACAATCACATTAAATCCAAGACAGCCAGCCCTTTTAGAAATTAAATTAAATCATTAGACTATTTAGGAATTAAAATAAATAATTAACCTATTCTAAAACTCATTCACAAAAAGCACTCGACTGGTTTAGGCAACCACTGACTTGCATTGTATCAAGCATGTGTATGATGTGCTCCTACCATATTTTCACTCGATCAATAACTTTTGCACTTAGGCTGTCTCTCCTTTTGTTGCATTCTATTGAAGCCCACAGACTTCTTGGATCAAGATCATCCTGCATTGCTTCCACTCTATGTCCAAACTGATAATGCAATGTTGGTCCTTCTAATTGACAACTTGAAGCTTCTTTGACATTGTGCCCCCAAGTAGTTTCTCCTTTGTTTTAGAGGATATCACCATAGCTAATGGCTCCCTCTTTGCAACTAGCTGATCTAAGCTATGTAGGCTAAAGCTTGTGAAGGCTGGACATTGGTATTCACCTGAATTGCTTGATGTTGCTAGCTTGTATGCTGCCACCAAATGTGAGACCACATCTTGTGTTCTTTGCTTCGATGGCAATGATCAAATGTGTGCATCTATAAACCGCTTATTGCTGCTACTCTACAAGGAGTCTTCTTTGTTCTTGTTGTTCCTTCCTATGAAAACATTGCAAAGGTGTCTTTAGTTTCCATTTTGATACCATTCATTCTTTCCTCACCCCACAATCTATTCCTTGTGCATTGACCAAGCTTTTTTGCTTTCCTACCTCATAGCCATTGTCTAGTTCTCTTGCAAGCCATTACAAGCTACATCTTTGCATTGATGCCATGAAGACAATCAATAAAGCACCACTAACATAGAGATCAGTCAGCTTGTTAGGTAAGCAAAGAATAAAGATGGCTTACCTTACTAACAAAGATAATGCCAAGCCAAAATAACGAGGTCACGTCAAGCTGACTCTTCATGGGGCACGTTGCAGGGCGATAGGAGGATAATGTACTTTGTAGGAAAAAATGAGGTTAATGTTTGAAGATTTGAAGGGGGCAGGTGAATAAATTTGAAAGTGCATGGGGAAAGAAAAGTTTTCAAATGCCATGATTTCCTCTCTGCAGTGGTACACATTAGCAAAATTGGATCTGCCAAGTTGCTATCAATCAAGTGCAATGTCTCCCAAATTTCTTCAAAATACAAATAGGCCAAACTTAAGGGCACACTATTGGGTTTGATCCTATATATTATGAAATCTAGTGACCTTTGACATGCTTATGAGCCATATAGCAAGGAATTGTATGGAAAAGGAACCAATTTAAAATTGTCAATAGTGTTGGATTTATTAAAAGATATTTGCACATTCATGTTTTCACATTCATCCATTATAGGGTGATTCTAGATACAAATATCACCAGATATAAATGTATAAAGACCATCATGCACTAGTTCCACTAGTTTGTCTTCCATTTCTTCAATTGGTTTTGGCTTTCAACAAAACGTGAAAATGTTATGGAGCATGCCCTTGAATGGGTGTGCATAATCTTAGCACAACCTTGGAGGCTCGGGGGGGTCACTATGTATAAACCCTCTATATCACGTGCGTTCAAGGCCTATATTTAAAATCCCCTATCTGTAAATTTTTTCATTAATAAAATGTACCCCTTTTCTATACAAATCTGTAAATTTTTTCCAAAATTATTTTAAATAGTCCCTTATGTATATTTATTTCTGTAAATTTTAAGAATAAAAAATATCCTTCTGTCGAACTCACGTGATAGGGTTACATATGATGAGTGACCCCCCCGAGCTTGGAGGCCCCTTAAACCACATCTAAGGTTCTCAATTTGGTGCGTCCTTTGGTTCGAGATAAGCTCACATAGTGTACTTTTGAATCTGGGGATGTATCTGTAGAAAAAAATTTAATATAATTTGTGAATAATTTGTTATATCCTATATTCTTAAAAATGCATGCTCCACATGCAACATAGCACTTGTAAATAGGGTCAAAAGTTGCTTATGGTCTATCCATTTTTGGTGAGTTTTAAGCCATTTTTTGTATATAGGTCTCTTGCCTGACCCATAATTGCTCAATGTAATTTGTCAAACTTTGCCTTCAAGTAGTAGTATACCTTCCAATTTTGAACATGAGACCAAAAAAATATGGAATAAAGATTTGGAACAAGACCTTTAAAGCATGAAAAGTGCTATGATGCAAGTGAAGCATGTATCAAGAAGAGTATCGGATATAACAATTACTTCAAATTTACATCAAAATTTTGATCTTCTACAGATACATGAAACCAAGTAATCATTCACAACTACACTCTGAGAGCTTCTCCTCAACCTAAAGACACACGTAATTGAGAACTTGAGGTATGGCTTAAGGGGCCTCCAATTTTGTGCTAAAGTTTTCCACACCCATTCAAGATCATGCTTTATAACTTTTTATTGATTTGTTAAAAACCAAAATGGATTGAAAATTTGGAATCCAAACTAGTGGGACTGCTTCATGGTGGTCTTAAACCATTGATAGTTGTTTGTCATATTGGTATTTAGATTCACTCTAGAATGGAACAATTTGAAAATGTGAAATTCGCACATGTGCAGCTATCTCTTAATAAATTCAACACTATTTGCAATTTTGTATTGGTTCTTTTTCATGAAGTTTTGTATTGGTTCTTTTTCAATGAACTTTTGTATTGGTTCTTTTTCCATGAACTTTCTTGCTATATGACTCATAAGCATGTCAAATATCATTGCATTTCATAATATACATCAAACACACTATTCAAAATTTTTGGACTTGTGTAAAGTCCAATTTGAGAAATGGACTAAAAAACAGTCCAAAAATTTTGAATATACTAGTAATGTTGTTTTTTAACTAGATTTGCCAACTCAAAACAAAAGATTTAATGATTTTGAACTAGATTTGCCAACTCAAAACAAAAGATTTAATGATTAAGTACTAAGAACATCAATGCATAACCAAATCTCTTACAAAGGGGGTCTACATAAACATTTTCATAACTTCACAAAAATCTCTTGCAAAGTGGTCTACATAAACATCTTCATAACTTCTTGTGAATTGAGCAACTATCACCTAAGAACATCAATACATGACCAATAATAGATGACCAATTCTCTTACAAAGTGGTCTACATAAACATCTTCATAATCACGTAAGAACATCAATAGATGACCAATAGATGACCAATTCTCTTGGAAAGGTGGTGTAAATAAACACCTTTATGTATAAGTGGTGTGCACACACCTTTATGACCATTTCTTTTAGAAAGGTGGTGTACATAAAGCCCTTAGAAAGGTAGTGTAGATAAATCCTTTTATGTGTAAGTAGTGTACATATACACCACACTTGGTATTAAAAAACACCGTTAAGTATAAAATGGCCCTCATAAACAATCTTTATACATAATAATGAGAGTAAAGAAATCAAAAAAGTAGTAAACTTTTCATTAGACATTAGCTTTACATAGAAGTTCAAAACTTGTGATTACAAAGCCGTTAGCCAACATGTTACTCAGTACCAATGTCCTCAATGCCAGGCCCTTGACTACCAGGGTCCTGACTAATAGGCTGCTCTAAGACTGGAGTCTCAGTAGCAAGGTCCTTACTAGTTTGCTCTTCAGTTCCAAGCACCTGACTAGTAGGCTGCTCTAGAGTCTCATGACCAAGTTCTTGGTAAGTAGGGACCTGATGGCTACTAGGTTCCTGCTCTGGAGTCTGTAAGGTCATGGTTGAAGAACCATCTATGCCTCCTGGTAACTCCTCCTGGTCATGCTTTGCCGTCCATACCTTCTTTGAGTAAGGCTTCCTTGCTTGATCCACTTGCCTGTCCTTCACCCAAGATCGATCCACTTGCCTGTCCTTCATCCAAGATCAAGGGTGCCTTCCTCATTTTTAATTTTAAGGGAAGTGCTTCCACCTCTTTAGCCTTACCTTTACCTGTGACGTGCTGTACTACTGTAACTTCTTGCTGCCGTGAACCTTCCCGTATGATGAGTGGAACCTCCTTGACTCTAGTTGACAATTGATCACCCTTATTCTTTGTGCGGATTTCTTCTTGCCGTAAGTCATCAGATGCAGAGCTTTCATCCTCATCATCACCTGAGCTAGAATCGTCACCCTTAGACTCACTACCCTCTTCTTTGACATTTTCCTCCTCAAAGAAAGTAGTGCAACTGTAATATGTGTCAAAGAACTCAATTTGATGGGGGGTATCAATAACATTTACATTTTTACCTTGCCGTAGCAATTTCTCAGCAGCAAAACCCATTCGATACAATGCTACTTCCCACCCATCATTCAATAAATTCTTTGTCATCTCTAGTATCACATCAGGATCCATCGGCTTTCTGTAATCCACCATTGCTGCATCAAGCTTAACCTTATGGTCCTCAAAGTAGTGAAGCTCGAGAGTCCTTAAAGGAGTTTGGATTAGATTACCACCACCCCTCGATAAGAAGCACATCAAGAAAGGCTGCAAGACTTGAATGGCAGTGCCTTCCAAGACAGTCATATGATTACGCAGGACTATACCATGGTATACTTTTGAAAGTAAATACCCAAATGAAGATGTCAAACTCGCATATAGGGCATCCCTTTGTGATTCTATCATGAACAGGACCAACGTTGATCTTTTCTTATCTGCCATAGGACCTTCAACAATAAACCACACAAGTTCAACTATCTGTGACACTGCAAGATCTTGCAATTCATTTATGAAAAATACGCATGGCTTCTCCCAAGCATGACCGCTCATTGTTATGAAATGCTCCGTATCAATGCCATTGATGTGTGCAAATTTTGTATCATTCTCTGATAGCAGGATATCATAAGAGAAGCTGAATGAAGAACCATCATCTAAACCACCAATTGCTCTACCTTGGGTACTGGACTGCAAGGCCTTTTTCTTAATGTCCATATATTCTGTCTCAACAACCTTTGGCATTTTATCTCTTAGATCCTTTGTTGGTGTGGCATCTGCATCCATTGAAGCCAACCACTTTCTAGCCCATGTTTTATCAAGGAGTTGACCTAGGCTAAGTGCTTTCTTCTTATCCACATCAATTGACTTGCCAGCTAACTCATCATCAGATTTCAATAAAAATAATAGTGCCGAGAGAGCAGCCTCACTTTGAATCATTCGGGTGACCACTTCATCTAAGTTGCTATGCTTGCTCTTCTTTCCAAAGAAGCAGTCACCACTTAGGATCTTCTTGCATACTTCTTCTGTTATTGCATCTGGAACAAACCTTAAAGCTCTCCACCAAACAATAGACATCGGTTTCTTTATTTCTTTCCTCTGAGTTGCAATGTGCTCTGGTGCCTCAAAGGATATCTTTCTTGTTTCATATGCTTGGCAAACATCCACGATGCTCTGAAACACTGATTCCTCACAGAAGACAATGCAGGTAACATCCCTGTATCTTGCAACAGCGGTGTTCAAATCCTTTGCCTCAACCTTATTACCTGGTATGCCTTGCGTATTGCTTACAACACCTTTCAAGCATCTATAGAACCGAGTCCTCTTTGTCATGTACTTCGATGTAGGTCTCCTGCCCTTCACTGTTTGTGGCTTTCCACAGCCAATCCATAACTCCCTTGCCTTTATCAAGATCTCAGAAAGAGAAGAGCTTTTTTTCAACCTAAATGGAGCAGAATTCAGCCTCTCTGATTCTAGAATGTACTTCGAAACATCATTAAATATGCATATATGACAAATGACCCGTTGAAACTTTTCCATCCACTCAATCTGTGGCAAGTTTCCTTTTCTTCCCTCATCAAGGGCGATCCTGCAAGCCTCACAAAAGTGTTGCCCATCAATGGGCTCAAACCTACATCTTTCTAAGAATCTATTCTTTGCCAGCATGTATCTCTTCTCGATGTCACTCCCATATCGGCTTTGATACAAAGCCTCTCCACGAACAAAGTCACTCTTTCTAAAGTTCTCAAAAGCATCAAGAAAGTCCACGCGCTTTTGAAATGTGACATCAGGCAATGTAGGATCATCTTCTTGAAGTCTCTTAAACGCCATAGGACGAAGAGTGATATTAGTGGCAACGGGAGTTCTTGTTTTCCTTGTATCTTCATACAATTTGCGTGCAAATATCTTATCGAGCTTTCTTTGATTTGTGAACAATGAAGCTCGATCAATAAGCATTGTGGCCACGCTGAATTGTGAAAATCCCCAAATGTATCCCTCATCCTCAGGAGGATGTAAGTCCGCCACACTTATAGAAAAGTCTTCGAGACTTGTATCTTCTTCTTGCTGATCTTTCTCTTCATCGCTATCCAATTTTTCGCCTGGTTTTAAATAGCCTGCACTTGAGCGATCTCCACGTGGAGTAGGAGTTATTTTTGCTCTCTTTCTGGGAATAGCTATAGCACTTGAGTCTACTCCATGATCACTCCTTCTTGTTCCTGTAGTTGCAGCAGTCGATGGCGTAGGTACAGTTGGAGATACTGTAGTTACACTTGTTGGAGTTATCGGAGTTACCGCCACAGATATTGACGGTACTTGAGGGTTGTATGTTATAGATGGCATAATTAGTGCCCCTGAAGGTTCAACACCACCACTTGGAAATGCATCCCACATTTTCTTCAATGCTTCTAAGGCATTAAGTAATTCTTGGGATCCCTCAATTGAATCTGGTAACGGTTTCAAGAAGTGCTTCGGAGTAACTCGTAACTTGTAAACCACCTCGTTATTCTTTCCTTGGCACACAATTTCTATCAAATTGTTTTCTTTAATATTGATGTTTGATACCATGCCACCATTTCTTACTGCCTCTGCAGGATATTTCGGGCTTGATATGTTCTCTGAAGTGATCACCAAAAAATACTTTGATTTTCGCTCCATAAAATACCAAGCATGTTCAAGGTATTTGAAAGACACCTTGGAACCAAAACTGGAAGCCATGAAAGCTATAGTTTTCTGAAAAACAATCAAAAATAAAAAATGAGAAATACAATGATTTTCAAACTCAAAATATTAAATAAAATTTTAATTAAATATTCTTTTAAGTTTTATTTATTTTTAATTTTTAAAATAAAATATTTTTTTTAAATATTTTATTTTAATTAGTTAGTTTATTTTAATATTTAAAATTTAATTTAATTTTTTGATTTTTTTTAAGTTTTATTTATTTTAACTTTTTTAATTTCGACGGGACAGGACGCAGGAAAGCGCGGGGAAGGGGGAGGGGACGGGACGGGATGACGGCGGGGATGCCCCATTTTCCTCCCCACAATCACCCCTTGCCCGTCACCTTGCGATGTCCCCCTCCCCGTCCCTTGCCCTTCCACGCCCACCTCTTCCCTCCGCACGCACCTCCCCACGCCCCTTCCCTCCCCACGCACCTCCTTCCCTTCCCCTTGCCCCTCCCCTTGCCCCCGCACCTGTTGCGCATGCAACAGGTGTCATCTCCCTCGCCCGCCCCCTTGCCCTCCTCGCCTCTCGCCTGCCTCACGCCCTCCTTCCATCCGCCCACCCCTTGCTCTCCCCACGCCCTCCCTTCCCTTCCCCTTGTCCCCTGTTGCGCACGCAACAGGTGAGGGGGTGATGCTCCCTCCCTGCCTCCCTCGCCCCCTCCCCTTCCCCCTCCCCTTGCCCGCCGCCCGCCCCCTCGCCCTCCTCCCCTTGCCCCTCCTCCCTCGCCCTCGCCCGCTTGCTCGTCCCCCCTCCCCTTCCGCCTCCCCTCGTCCGCCCGCCCTCCCCTCCTCCCCCCGCCCCCTTGCCCCTCCCCCCACGCCCTCCGCCTGCCCCCCCCCGCCCCCTCCTCTTGCCCCCCCTCCCCCTTGCTCCTTCCCCACGCCCCCCCTTCCCTTGCCCCTCCCCTTCCCTCGCCACACGTGTGCCTTCCCTTGCCCCTCCCCTTCCCTCACCACATGCTCACGTGTGGTGAGGGAAGGGAAGGGGCAAGGGAAGGGGGGAGCGGGGGGTCGGGCGGAGGAAGGGGAGGGGGGCGAGGGGGACCTGTTGCGTGCGCAACAGGTGAGGGGGGCATCGATGCCCCCCTCGCCCCCCTCCCCTTCCCGCGCTCCCTCCACACCCCCCCTTCCCTCCGCCCCCAGCCCCCCCTCCCAGCGCGCCCGCCCCCCCCCTTCCCCTCCGCCCTCCCCACGCCCCCAGGCCCCCTCCCGGCGCGCCCGCCCCCCGTCCCCTCCCGCCCTCCCCATGCCCCCCCCCCGAGGAGGGGAGGGGGGGGTTGGGGGGCGGAGGGGAGGAAAGGGGGAGGCGGAGGGGAGGGTGGGAGGGAGGGGAGGGAAGGGGGAGGGCGGGAAGGCCGAGGCACAGGGGAGGGCGGGAGGGAGGGAGGGGCGGAGGGGAGGGCGAAGGGAAGGGAGGGCAGAGGGGTCAACGACAGGGGCAGGAGGGGGGGGCGCGGCGGGAGGGCGGGAGGGAGGGAGGGGGGTGGGAAGGGCGGAGGGGAGGGAAGGGGGACGGAGGGGGGGGTGGGGGCGGGGGCAGGGACGACAGGGAGAGGGAGGTTGGAGGGAGGGGGGCGGAGGGAAGGGAGGAGCGACGACAAGCGGCAAGGGGAAGGGAAGGAAGGGGACGGAAGGAGGGAAGGAGGAGGGAGCAGGCAAGGGGGGGGAAGGGGCCTTGGGGAGGGAGGAGAGGAGAAGGGGGAAGGGAAGGGAGGGGAGAAGCGGGAGGAGAGGGGAAGGGACGGGAAGGGGAGGGGAGAGAGGAAGTTGGAGAAGAGGGAGGGAGAGAGTACCTGAGTGGAGAGGTGGTGGAGCTCCAGGAGAGAGTTGTGAGAGAGAATAAGAGAGTTGTGAGACAGAATGAGGAGAAGTAGGGTTTTATAGGAAATGGATAGCTTTTAGGTCAAGTCAGCTTTTTTTAGTTTTTAAGGTTTTTTTAGTTCTTTTAGGTTCACTATAAGTAGAACATTCTTCATTCTCTCTTTCATTCAAAGATCATTCATTTACACTCCACGCTTCTCTCCTCTCATCAACCTGTTGCAGGATTCGCAAAAATTTTCAAAATGTTGCAAGAGGTGAGTTGTTGCGTACGCAAGAACTTCTAAGAATCAAGTTTTTATAAATTTGAATTTTTTTTCAAATCCGATCTTTTTCTAAAAAACTTGTGTGTACGCAACAACTTAAAAAACCATTTTAGCATTAAATCGTTTTTTCCATAAATTTTCCTCTTTAACTCAAACTCTCACAACCCCTCCCTACCTATTGCGTACGCAACAACTTCAAAACAAAATTTAACACTCAAACCCTACCTATTGCGTACACAACAACTTCAAAACAAAATTTAATCATAAATCTCTCAAAAAAACTCATCAACCAAAAAAAAAAATCTATTACAAATTTCTCTCTCAACCTCAAAGCCACTCAAACCTCCCTACCTATTGCGTACGCAACAACTCCAAAACAAAATTCAATCATAAATCTCTCCAAAAAACTCCTTTAAAAAAAAAAATAAATCTATAACACATTTCTCTCTCAACCTCAAAAGCACTCAAACCTCCCTACCTATTGCGTACGCAACAACTTCAAAACAAAATTTTATCACAAATCCTCCAAAAAACTCTTCTCACTACACTTTATTACAAATATCTCTATCAACCTCAAAACCACTCAAATGTCCTACCTACTATTGCGTACGCAACAACTTCAAAACAAAATTAAATCATAAATCTTTTCAAAAAACTCTTCTCACTACACTTTATTAATATAAGAAATCCATTTATAATATTTTTACCCCATAATATAATAAATTTTTATTAACTAATGTTAAAATATAATTTTACTAAAAATATATATTATTAATCTATAAATTAATATAAATATTATATAATTATTATATAAATAAATATATAAATACATTCATTTAAGAAAAAAATTGAAAGGAGATCTTCTAGCATATGTGCTTTATATAATACTTAGTCTTAAAACAATGAAGAATTAGTGAATATATTGCTCTTCTATACATTATTAACTTAAAAACTAATATAAATATAAATTAATTATTATATAAATTTAAATAAATATATAAATAATTAATATTATACATTAATAACATTTAAAATTATGTAGATTATATACTAATAACCTTTCAATTTTAAAAAGTAGTCAATAAAAGAATTAAATTAATTTTAAAATTTAGAAAATATTAAAATTTACACACTTACTTTTAGCATGTATGCTTTTATTCCATGTGTATAATACTTGTTAGTTAGTCAAAAAATGAAAAATTAGATAATGTATTTGTAAGGTAGGTATTTAAAACCATAGAATCTAGAAGACTACACTATCATTGCATCCATATCATTTTTTTACTTTAGTAACCATCAGATATCCATGATTCCATGTGTATAATACTTGTTAGTTAGTCGAAAGAATGCAAAATTAGATAATGTATTTGTAAGGTAGGTATTTAAAACCATAGAATTTAGAAGACTACAGTATCATTGCATCCATATCATTTTTTTTACTTTAGCAAGCACCAGATATCCATGGTATCCATGATATGGAATACATATTTCTTAGAATGTCCATGAATGGAATATATATTTCTTCGAATATTTCTTATCAAATACTTTTTCATTTCTTCTCATACACCATGCACTTCTTCCTAATCAGTGTGCATACATCACTTCTTCGAATCGGTGTGCTTTTAGCCTATGTACTTGTTCCTAATCAGTAGGATACTTTGAGTAGGTAGGCTTGTAACTACTTAAAGTAAAGCCTTTGCAAAGGATCGTACCTTTTGATACACCATGCAGCATGAATGTAAAAAAATATGAATCGGTATGCTTTAAGCCTATGTGCTTGTCCCTAATCAGTAGGATACTTTGACTAGGTAGACTTATACTTACTTAAAGTAAAGCCTTTGCAATGTATCATACCTATAAACAAAACACTTTGGAAAGCATATAACATATAGTCTATATATATCTAAACTAAATACTTTAGAATGCATATTTTATATAGTCTATATATCTTAAATCCTAAAGTTTCCTAAATCTTAGGTTATATAATCTAAGCTCTTAAACTTATATAATAGTTATAATTCCTAAACCTTAAATCCTAATCCATATAACTTAAATTCTAAAACCTAATTTTCAATTCTAAACCCTAGATTCTACACTCTAAGCTCATGATCTTATATACTAAACCTTAAAACCTAAATCCTAAACCCTAAAACAATAATCATAAACCCTAAAAGCTAAACCCTAAACCCTATATTTTTAACCCTAACCCCTAAACCCTAAATCCTAAACCCTAAACCCTAAAAATATAATCATAAACACTAAACCCTAAACACTAAATCTTAAATCCTAAGCCCTAAATCCTTAACCCTAAATACTAAACCCTAAACCCTAACCCTAAAATACAATCAAAATTTTATGATTTTTCTCGATTTGTGCAACATGTTAGATATACCCCCAACCTGTTGCTTGAGCAACAGGTTGGGGGGTATATCCGACCTGTTGCACAAATCGAGAATTTTCTCGATTTGTGCAACAGGTCGGATATACCCCCCAACGTGTTGCTCAAGCAACAGGTTGGGGGATATACCCGCAACCTGTTGCTCAAGCAACAGGTTGGGGGGTATATCCAACATGTTGAACAAATCAAGAAAATTCTTGATTTGTTCAACATGTTGGATATACCCCCCAACCTGTTGCTTGAACAACAGGTTGCGGGTATATCCCAGCAACAGGTTGGGGGGTATATCCGACCTGTTGCACAAATCGAGAATTTTCTCGATTTGTGCAACAGGTCGGATATACCCCCCAACCTGTTGCTCAAGCAACAGGTTGGGGGATATACCCCCAACCTGTTGCTTGAGCAATAGGTTGAGGAGTATATTAAATATGTTGCACAAATCGAGAATTTTCTTGATTTGTGCAATCAAGAACAGGTTGGGGGTATATCCAATCTGTTGCACAAATCAAGAAAATTCTCGATTTGTGCAACATGTTGAATATACTCCTCAACCTGTTGCTCAAGCAACAGGTTGGGGGTATATCCAACCTGTTGCACAAATCAAGAAAATTCTCAATTTGTGCAACATGTTGGAGTATATCCAACTTGATTTGTGCAACAGGTTGGATATACCCCCAACCTGTTGCTCAAGCAACAGGTTGGGGGTATATCCCCCAACCTGTTGAGCAACAGGTTGGGGGTATATCCCCCAACCTGTTGAGCAACAGGTTGGGGGGTATATCCGACCTGTTGCACAAATCGAGAAAATTCTCGATTTGTGCAACAGGTCGGATATACCCCCAACCTGTTGCTCAAGCAACAGGTTGGGGGGTATATCCAACATGTTGCACAAATCAAGAAAAGTCGGAGGTGCGGGCGCGCGGGGCGTGGCCGGGGCCGCGGCGACGTCGGGTCGGAGGCGTGGGCGCGCAGGACGTGGCCGGGGGTGCGGCAGCGTTCGGGCCACCACGCGTCGCGACCCAACTCGGGAGCCCGAGGCGCCACCATGGGACGGGGGGCGCGACGCCGTCGGGTTGGAGGCTGGGCTACGCGGGTCGTCGTCGGGCGGCGTGGCAGCGTCGTCTCGGAGGTGCGGCCGCGCGGGGCGTGGCCGGGGCCGTGGTGACGTCGGGTCGGAGGCGTGGGCGCGCAGGACGTGGCCGGGGGTGCGGCAGCAAATTCTTGATTTGTGCAACATGTTGGATATACCCCCCAACCTGTTGCTTGAGCAACAGGTTGGGGGGTATATCCGACCTGTTGCACAAATCGAGAAAATTCTCGATTTGTGCAACAGGTCGGATATACCCCCCAAATTTTCTCGATTTGTGCAACAGGTCGGATATACCCCCCAACCTGTTGCTCAAGCAACAGGTTGGGGGGTATATCCAACATGTTGCACAAATCGAGAAAAATCATAAAATTTTGATTGTATTTTAGGGTTAGGGTTTAGGGTTTAGTATTTAGGGTTAAGGATTTAGGGCTTAGGATTTAAGATTTAGTGTTTAGGGTTTAGTGTTTATGATTATATTTTTAGGGTTTAGGGTTTAGGATTTAGGGTTTAGGGTTTAGGGTTTAAGAATTAAATGTTTAAAGTTTAGGATTTACGGTGGTTAAGATGTTTTGGTATTAATTATTTAAAGTTTAGGATGTAGGGTTTAGGTTAATGCCTTCTCTGCTAGTTTTGATATAGAAGTTATTAAGTAATAATAAGCTCAATGATTATTTATTAAATGTTCATTTTGAGTTGCTAATTTACTTTTATACATAAAATAGGTATTCACCCTAACAGAGGGTATGGATGTGGTGTTATATGAGAAGAATGAAGTGGTGGCTTTTGGACGAATTCATAGTCTTGATCCTATGAATGTGTGTCATTTTCAACGTTGTGGTGAGAGAAGATGTGTAGTGATAATCACCAACGTTGTAAATCCTGAAGTACATTTAAAATATCCACATGGAGACTTTGAAACATTGGGAGATATCTTACAATGTGATATATTTGATATGCAAGCACACAAAACACTCTGGGACCAAGACAAAATTGTTCCAAAGACATACTTTCAAGGTATCAAGAAAACTTATATCCAGGGGAAAAAAGTACAGATGTTATCTCGCTCCGGAGAAGTTTTAGCAATTGGCAACTTTAAGGGCTATGCTCAGATTTTTCTCTGTATAGTGGAGATAATTAAGTTGACTAGTGCAGGTGTCATTCAAAATGCAATGGATAGTACTTCACAATTAGATGTCCATAATACTACGTCTCAACTACAAGTTCATAGTACTTTTAAATGGGGGTTAGCTTTCTTGAAATCAAGTTTGCCCAAGACAGTTTCCTTCAATGTCATGGAAGACACAACAGAATATTATCAGAAGAAAAAGACTATAACACAAATGGGATCCAAATTGATAAGAAGCTATAGTAGTAATCAAGAGTATCATAGTGGCATGCTCACAGGTATCGAGGACATTATAGTAACAGATGTTGATGCAGAAAAGGTTTCTTGTGTTGCAAGTGACTCAAATATACTCACTGGTATAGAAGACTTGTCTTGTGTTGCAAGTGACTCGAACAGGCTCACTGGTATAGAAGACTTGTCATGTGTTGCAAGTGACTCGAACAGGCTCACTGGTATAGAAGATTTATCATGTGTTGCAAGTGACTCAAACAGGCTCACTGGTATAGAAGACTTGTCTTGTGCTGCAAGTGACTCAAACATGCTTATTGATATAAAAGATAGAAGATGTGTTGAAAATAATAAGATGGGACCACAAAGAAAAATACACGCAAAGATCAATGGGATAAGTGATGCAATAACAGGAATTGATGATATTAGTGACAATGATCATGATGTTACCACTCGAATACAAGGCAAAAGGGGCAGAGAATCTGAGAATATTGTTGCTAGCATGCCAGAGAATATAGACGGGAGAATCTTGAGTTACGAAGGAGAAACAGTTCAACCACAAAATTCAAGAGGCATTGGCAACAAATTGACATCAATGAACATGTCGACCAGATTGCCATTTCCAAGATATTATAAGGTATCAAATAATTCTCAAGCCTACACAGCATTTGATTATAAAGATGAAGATTCAAGGGAAATGGATTCGAGGTTTGATGGTCTTACAACTAGAAAACGCAAGACACTATTTACAAAAAGAAAGTATGTGAGTGTGAAGAGGCGAAGAATCATGGCATCAATTCCAGAACCAAAGAGACATGTGATGCTATCCGAGGAGAATATGGAAAGGATGCTTATGCGAGTTTGTTGCAAGAGACTTTGCATTAGAAAAGTTGGGAAAGATGATTGTGCAGCCATACGCCTTGGTATTTGGAGTAAGACAGTGCCTAATAGACATAACTATCTTCTTCAAGAGTTTTCATGCTTTCTTCATCTAGGCACTAATCAAGATTTGAGCACAGGACACTGTAAACCTAGATTGAAACCCATGGTTAATGGGAGACCCATTTGCAATCGAGGATATCAATGGTTAACTGGACTATCACATGGCACATATTGGACCATCTGGGCAGAGGTGAAAGAAAAAGTTATTCATACAATTCATGGAAATACCTACAAGCTTAAATGCCATGGAAGCACTATAAATGCAACCGCAACATTAACGCAAGTTCTCGAAGACCATGCATTACCGCAGCCTCATCTTCAACAAACAATGCTAGATGGACGTGTCGAATGCCAACAACATCTTCCTTTGGGAATGACAAAGAAGGTCGTCCTAGAGACTGTCAATAAAACTTTACAAGACAGAGATGAGAGCATGATTTCACAATCAACCTTGTACAAAATTTGGCGTAGAGATTTTTGCCATGTCAAGACACCATCAAAGCAAAGGATGTCAAAATGTAAGACATGTGATGAATTAAAAAATGCCATTGAACATAGTAAATGTGAGCAGCAGCGAGGAAGATATATTAAATGGCGATCAATCCATTTACGTCATGTGCAGGATGCTCGAAAGTTGTATGCTTCTTGGAGAGAGGAAGCTATTTCACATGTCGATAAGTCCATGTGCATCACCATTGATGGCATGGACCAGAATACAACCACTTTGCCACGATATAGACGTATCCCACCGGCATTGGAGGGCAAACGTGGACTAAAAACACACTTGTATGGAGTATTAGTACATGGACCGAATCTTTTGTGATGTATGGATTGATAGTTTGCATGACCATGATATTAACCAGGTTGTTACATCAATCATGAAAGCAATAAGAAAGGTCAGAGATGCTCGCGGATGTTTGCCTAACACATTGCAAATACAAGCTGATAATTGTTGGAGAGAGAACAAGAACAAATATATATTTGCTTTATGCTCTATGTTGGTTGGTTTGAAAATATTTGAAGAAGTGGAAGTTGGCTTTCTTCTTGTCGGCCATACACATGAAGACATAGATCAAATCTTCAGTGTTATCTCTGGTGAGTTGAAGGCAATGGATGTTTTGACAATGGAGGATATGCTATTTCGAATTGGGAAAAAAATTGGAGGTTCTCGTAAGGAAGAATCAGAAGTGGCTATCTTAGAGAGGATGGTAGATTGGAGAGCATTTATAGAGCCACATTTACAAACAGGAGATGATGCCCTAATAGGACACACAAATCCACACTACTTTCGGTTTCACATGCATAACAATATTCCAGTGATGCAATGGAAGCACTACTCAGTAGATGGAGATCATTTATGGAGTGAGTCATATGCTTTATTACAACGAATAATTCCATTGGAGGAAACTAGATTTGTTCTTGCAAAAAACAAATCACTTGACATAGATGAAATGAAAGGCTTGAAAGCCTTCATTAAACATCTTCAAAGTATGATGCAGAAATATCCTGAGCAATCAACTAAGAATTTGGAGACAATTAAATCAACTAAAGCACTTATCCAATCTTTAGAAAGACAAGAAAACTTAATGAGCATTGAATACTCTGAATCCTTTTGGCCGGAACAAGCTAGGTCACCAAGTTTTCCTTTGGATATAAATATGTTAGTAGATATGGAGGAAGCAGAGGAATGCCTTTTACCTCAAAAATATTGTGGCAGGAAGGGAGACAAACCCTTACCAGAGTTTATACCATGTAATGAGATTGAAGAGGGTCTATTTGTTGCAGTTTGGGCATCTGATCCGGGTTCAGAGTTGGATGACCAAGGTGGCCCAATTTGGGTTGCAAAGGTTACTAAGATAGAAAGGGATGACAAGGGAACTCCTATAACATTTACAGCTTTATGGTATGAACCAAAGCCATTAAAAAATCTCCCGAGAAGATATACAATAAAACAACTCTATGAGGGATGCTTGCAAAAGAAACGTGAATGGGTTCCAAATAATGAGGGATTAACAGAGGTGGAAGTTAGTAGCATTATTCATTGCTGGAAATCGAGGACACGAAGTTTTAAAAAGAAGCATGGATACAATGTTGAAAAATGTATCACAATCCCTTATCCAAGTCATGTCCATATTAAACATCATTTGGCAAGACTTGACCCATCAAGCTCAAATACATTACATGAGTCTGATGACTCTGAACGAGATTCAGATGCATAAGATAATGTTTTGTATGCTTTTTTCCATACAAATGGTGTATCTATACACCACCAATAAGATAATTTATTGTATGGTTTGTTTTTTAAAAAAGGGTGTATCTAAACACCACTTATGTATTGAATTCAACAAACTCTTTTTTTTTTTTTAAATGGTGTATCTATACACCACTTATATGTTGAATTCAACAAACTCTTTTCATATGGTGTCATATTTTCACTTCATAGTATTAAAATTGAACTTGAGTTAGGAGACTACTATTATTATTATTATAGTTATTGGATGGAGGCACCATGCATGAGTTTGGGAATTATAGCTTCAGCGAGCCATTTTTTTTAAAATTAGAGGTTACCACTTGACTTTTTACTAGCTTAATAAGGCCATATTTGTATATAAGTGACCCATTAAGTGCTCAAAAAACCCAATTTTTTAGCTCACTAAGTGAAGTTGAGTGGAAAGGATATGCTCCAAAAAAAAGTCCAAACCAAGAGAGAAAGTCCAAAAATTTTGAATAGTGTGTTATCATCAAACTTGATAGCATGCCCTTGGGCCTATTTTGGATTTGGAAGTAATTTAGGTCACATTGCAGTTGCTTGAGGGCAACCAGTATATCCAAATTTGCTAACATGTAATATTGGCAGCTAAAAATTTCAGTATCCCCATGCACTTTTAAATTTTTCGACCACCCGCCCTACACATATTTGAATATTAAAGTGCATCCTTGTCTTGGCACCCTACAAAGTGCATTCTCCTCTTGCCATCCTACAACTTGTCCCATGCAGAGGCAGCCCATGCAGAGGCAAAGGTAGCTTGGTGTGACCTCATTCTTTTGGTTTGGCATTATCTTCATTACTCAGGTCAATCATATTTTATTCTTTTATCACCTATGACCTCAAAAGCTAGCCGGTCTCTATTATGGTGGTGGTTCATTGATTGTCTCTGTGGCATCAATGGCAAGATACAGCTCTTCATGGCCTGCAAGAGAACTAGATAGATGCTACGAGTTAGGAAAGAAATGTCACATTATCAAAACATAAACAGAAGGCACTTTTCCAACATTTGTAGAGGGAGAAACAATGAGAAGAAGGAAGACTCCTTGCAGAGTAGCAATAGGAAGCGGTTGCAAAAGCACAAGATATGGTCTCAGATTTGGTGGGAGCATTTTGAGGCAGCAACATCAGGCCATTCAGGTAAGTACCAATCTCAAGTCTTCACAAGCTTTAGATTGCACCTTAAAATTTAAAGAATGACAATCCTACCAACATCTTGGGAGATTCACGACCAAGAGATGATGCTCCCTAACCTAAGAAATGGACTATAGAAAGTCAAAGCGGTGCACATCTTATATTATTTAGCTACTATAAAGAGACAAACATTGGTTATGTTGGTATCCTCTGAAACAAAGGAGAAATGGTTTGGGTGCACAATGTCAAAGATGTGACAAAATATGAAGAGGGGAGAGGAGAAGAGTGGAGATGAGGAGAGGGGGCATAGCTAGAGAGCACACCACAAATGACTAACTATACACTAGATTTAGTTGAAAATGTAGAATATATACAAACCCATTTAGGGTTAGGGCTAGGGCATCTAACCCTTTCCTTATAGCACTATGTTGGGTTAGTGCTATGCACATATGATCACATGATGGTGCTATGCGCACATGATCACATGATGTTGAGCATGAACTCTCAACACCTTCCCTCAAGATCAACATCATGAAGTAGGCCTTCCCTCAAGATGATGATTCTGGGGAATCGAAGAAGGATTGAGCATTACATTCCATCACACCCCTTTAATGGGAATGTCCTTCCTTTGCGTCAAAGCAAGAGCTAGTCGGTGTTTCCCAAAAAGCTCTTTACCGAGTGGTTTGGCAAAGATGTATGCAACATTCTCTTTGCTATCACAATGCTGCAGTGTGATGTCACCAAGTAACACTCTTTCTATGATGAAGTGCTCTCTGACATCAATGTGCTTTATATACTAGATTCTTGGCTAATGCTTGAGCCGATTTATTATCACAGTATATTGTTGTTGGCTTTGACTCATCAAAGTAATCTGTTTCTGATCATAGTCTTCTGAGCCATATAGCCTCACATGCACCTGTAGTGAGTGATCTATATTTTGCTTCAATCAAAGACAAAGCAAAAGTTGGCTCTTTGTTTGACAACCATGATATAGCACCTTGACTAAGGAAAAATGCATATCCATGTGTCGATCTCCTGGTCCCATGATTTCCGGCATAGTCAGTGTTAGAGTATCAATGCAACCGTGGATGACTTACTCTGTATTCTATCCCAAACTGTCTTGTACCTCTGATGTATCTCAAGACTCTTTTGGTTGCATTCCAGTGAGACTGTTTTGGATTTGCCATAGAATGTGCTAGTGAGCTTACTACATAACAAGTATCTGGCCACATGATAGTCAGATATATAAGAGATCCGATGAGCTGTGTGTAGTATCTGTCATTGATTGTAGGTTTTTTTGAATCTTTTGTAAGTTTCAAACTCTGTTCCATGGGAGTGGCTCCAATCTTGCAATCTGCCATATGAAAATTCTTCAGGAGACCGTCAACATACTTGAGCTGACTCATGAATGTGCTATCTGAATCTCTCCAGAACTCAATATCAAGACAATAGTGCATAGGTCCAAGATCTTTCATGTCAAACTCTACAGATAAGTCTTATTTTAGTTTTCTGATGAAGCTATCCTTGCTTCCTGTCACAATCAAATCATCTACATACAAAAGTGCAATAGTAATGTCTTCCCCTTGAACTTTGTAGTAGAGAGTATGATCTGCATTGGATTTCATGTATCCCAGATCAAAAAAATACTTGTCGATTCTGTTGTACCAACTTCTGGGTGCTTGCTGCTGTAGATACTCTTTTTGAGATGGAAAACCTTATTCTCCTTTCTTGGTTCAACATAACCTGCTGGTTGTTGCATGTAGACTTCCTCGTCTAGATAACCATTGAGAAATGCATTCTTGACATCGAGCTGGTACACATTCATCTGCTAAGTGTCGCTAGTGATATCAAGAACCGTCTGGAATCTATCTTTGCTACTTGAGCATAAGTCTCATCATAATCTTGACCATATTGATGTGCAAATCCTTTTGCAACTAGTCTGACTTTGTATCTTTGAATACTGCCATCTGGATTGTACTTCACTTTGTATACCCATTTGTTTTCTATGGCCTTCTTTCCTAGTGGAAGGTCGCATAATTCCCAAGTATTATTATTATACAAAGCATCCATTTCTTCATTCATAGCAGTTTGCCATTCTGGCTTGTCTACTGCATCTTCAAAGTACACTGGCTCTTCTGTAGCCATGATGGTAGTCATAAGAGCATAGTTGGTGGTTTCAACCTGGATTGCTTTGCCTTTCTGAGCATATGTCAATCTAGCTGGAGGTCTGCTTTCCCTAGTAGATTGTCTGAGCTACTATGGCTCTGCTTGGGATGTTTCTGGCAATTCTTGATCTTCTTCACATCAACCTATTCTGTAGATGGCTGTGAAGTCGATGCTTCTATCTCCTGTGTGTTTGAGGTTTTCCATTCTGATTCCTCATCAAAGATGACATCTCTAGAGATAATGACCTTGTGTTGGTTGATGGGATCATACAACTTGTATGCTTTGATTTCTTCACTGTAGCCAACCATGATCCATTTGGGTGACTTTGCATCCAATTTCCTACGATGATCATCATGTATGTGGGCATATGCTATGCAACCAAATATGTGGAGATGCCCAATGTGTGGCTTATGTCCAGTGAATGCTTTGTAAGGTATCATACCCTGAATCAGTTTGGTAGGAAGCCAATTAAGCAAGTAGTTTGTAGTGGCGATTACTTCTGCCCAGTATTAATTCGGAAGATGCTTCTCACTAAGCATTGCTCTAGCACTGTCTGCTAAAGTACCATTCTTCCTTTTAGCTATTGCATTCTACTGAGGAGTATCTGCACAAGTGAATTGTCTTTGTATGCCATGACTTCTGCAAAAGTTCATGAATGCTGAAGACATGTATTCACCTCCTCTATCTGATCTCATGACTTTGATCTTTTTTCCTATCTGGTTTTCTACCATGGCTTTGAATTCTTGAAATCTGGAAAACACTTCAAATTTCTCTTTCAGAAAGTAGACCCAACAATATTTGCTATAGTCGTCGATGAAAGTCAAGTAGTAAAGTGAACCATTGATCCTGCGGGTCTGGGCATAACCCCATACATCTATATGCATCAAATCAAGAATACCTCATGCATTAGAGGTACTTCTACCAAAGTTGGTTTGCTTTTTTTTGCCGAAGGAACATGCTTCGCAAACTTTTCCAAGAAACTGTAGCTTTGGAATCCCAATTGTCATACTCTGATTCCTGAGATCTAACAAGTACTTGAAGTTGATATGACCATATCTCTTGTGCCATTTTGTAGATAGTGGCATCTATTGCGGTTGAGCTGACATGGCATGCTTATCTGGTACTGTAGCTAGCATTCTGTACAAGCATCCTTCCTTGTCACCTTTTGCTACTAGCTGACATCTTCTGGATTTATCTAGATGATAGTGCAGTCATCTCCATTGAAGATGACTCGATAGTTGTGTTCCTTGATTTGACCTACTGATGACAAAAGGTTCTTGCTAAGCTTCGAAACATAGAGTACATCTTTCACCAATCCTTTTGTACCAATGAAATTTTTCATAGGGATAACACCTGTCCCTTGAACTGGATTTGGTGTATTATCTGTTGTATAGATGACATTCTTTTGTCCTTCTAATGGTTTCATCTCTCTGAACCATTCCTGATGATTTGTCATGTCATGAGATGATGCACCGTTGTCGATATACCAAAGATTCTGTTTTGCTTGGTCGGCTTGATAGAGCTAAAATCCTCTTTTGGATTGAATTCAGTGTCTAGGTACACTGTATCAATTTGCTGCATTTCCTCATTTTCAAGAAACATATTCCCATGTTCATTTGCAAAATGACTATGACTAGAATGTCCACCATGATGATTTCCTCTGCCGCAGAAATTCCTTCGATTACTACTGGATTGACCGCCTTGGTTATACTGCTTCTTGCGGCAATCTCTTTCACAGTGTCCAAACTTGTGACAGTAGTTGCACTGGATGTTTGACACGTTGGTGGATGCATTCCCTCATCCTTGGAATCTTCCTTGGTTGGAATGATTTCCTCTTTGATGATTCTGATGTTGCTGAGGATGATGCTGATGCTGATGCTGACTTTGCTGATTTTGTTGTTGATGATAATTACTTTTCTAGAATGATCTACCTCTGCCTTTTCCTCTGCCTCTACTTCTGTCTGAAGCTGTGAATGCTTGATTATTAGAATGACCTTTGCGTGCTTGAATGGCTTGAGTCTTGAGTTCTTCACCGAGTAGGACTAACTGGAGTTTTTCCAGTGTCAAAATTTGCCATTGAATGGCAATACTTTAGACTAGATTCTCATATCCCTCTCCTAGTCCATTCAAGATGACTTGAACCATTTCTAGTGGATTCATGGTCTCTCCTACTGCTGCTGCGAGTTGATTGTTGTAGTCTTTTATTCGGAGTACATAAGCATGACTGGTGGGCGGTTTCACTGCTGTTGCAAAAACTCTGCGGTTTCATTGATGTTGCAAAAACTCTGGTTGATTTGGTTTCTCAGTGTGAGAATCTTGGATGTGTTCTTGGACTCATAGAGAGCTGCGAACATATCCCATGCTTCTTTTGATGTCTTGACGGTGTTGAGCTCTCCTAGCATGACATCTTGCACATTCTGCTTGATCAGATGATATGCGTACTTATCTTTCTTATCCCATTCTGCCTAAGCTTGGGCAATGGCAGGATCTGCTACAGGTGCAAAAACTATTTGTGTAGCTGTAGATCTCGCTCTTGGTGCTCTGGCAACAGGTGGAGTAGAGCTACTATTGGCTGGATCATCCAATGGTCTAGGTGTAGATCCATTGACATACTACTACCTTGGCTTTAGCAGCCCATATTGCAAGGAAGCCAAGACTCTCTTAATGGTCTGAAAAGACAAATAAAATCGAAAATCAAATACAGCAAGAATCTCTCTCTCACACACAATCTCTCAATGGAATAGATGTATCTCAGATCTCTCTTTCTCTCGATGAATTAAGAATTAAAGAAGATTAACGAAAACCTTTCAATCTCACACGGATGGAAATATCTCTCAAATGGAATGACGGAAATTCTATTGATTCTCTCAACAAAAGAGAATCCTCACGATCACTCAAGAACACTCTTGATCTCTCGATCACTCTCACTCTCTCAAGAATCACAATGCCTCAATGGAAGGCAAGGGAGCTCTAATACCATGACAAAATATGAAGAGGGGAGAGGAGAAGAGTGGAGATGAGGAGAGAGGGCATAGCTAGAGAGCACACCACAAATGACTAACTGTACACTAGATTTAGTTGAAGCTGTAGAATATATACAAACCCATTTAGGGTTAGGGTTTGGGCATCTAGCCCTTTCCTTTATAGCACTCTATTGGGTTAGTGCTATGTACATATGATCACATGATGGTGCTATGCACACATGATCACATGATGTTGAGCGTGAACTCTCAACAAGATGTTGTCAATCAGAAGGACCAACATGGCTCTAGTGGTTGGACACAGAGAGGAAGCAATGCAAGATCATCCCGATAAAAGAAGTCATTGGGATTCAACATAATGCAAAAAAAGGAGAGACATCATAAGTGCATAAGCTGTTGATTAAATGAAAACATTCTGGCACAATAATACAAGAGCTTCTCCAAAAAAGGACATTCGGACAAAGTGTATGGGACACAAGTAGTGGGATGAGCACATCATACACATGCTTAATACAATGCAGGTAGTGGTTAGATGGGTTTAAATTTTGAGCTTAATTTCTAAACTACGGTGGCTTGGACTTAATGTGATGAGCCCATTGGATTGGATGATCATGCTATATATCACCCTACTGGTTTAGGTCAAACACAAGTTATGGAATAATTTAAATATTTAACTTAATTTCTATTGGACTAGCTTGGATTGAATGTGATTTTCCTAGACCAACCCGATGGTTGGAACATCATGCAATATATCACCCAGTTGTTAAGGTCAAACACTAGTTATGTGATTGTCCTAAATGAACCTGGTTGAACAATAATATATTTCATGATCCCAGTGGTTGTTTGTGAATGAATTTTGTAATAGATTAATTGTTTAATTTCTAAATGGGTTGGCTTGTACTTAATGTAATTGTCCTAAACCAGTGCTATGTTTCCTAGTATTTAAATACTAGTTAACTAATATTTATAAACTGGTTTGGGTCATATGCCAGTTAATTTCTAAACCATTTTAATGTGATGGCCCTAAACCAACCCAATGGTTGAAACATCATCTAAATATGACCGATCTAAACAGGAGTTATGTGATTTTCCTAAACCATCATGGTTGAAGTAGAAATATATTACATTACACAAATAGAAATAATTGATGACTTGATTAGTTTAATTAGATTCATTAGATTTTTTTTTGTTTCAATGAAATTTTATTTCCTACATGTTTGGTGGTTGGGTGATTAGACAGATTTGTATCTGAAGTTTATGGCTTTGTTACCTAACCGTTTGATTGGGCGAAGGAGCTTTGAGCATTGTAAGCTTTGATAGGTTAGAAGACTCAAAGACATGAATGTGTGTTATTGTAAAGCACACATAGACCGTGACCTAACCCAAAAAGCTTTGAATGACTTGAGATCAAGTAGTATTGGAGCACTGCTCCTCCATTGAAATAGATGCCCATGTCTTGTAGTAAATAAATGGGCATTCTGTAGGCCACCCATATCCTCATCATGTGTCTTGAATGAGACCAAGTTTTGTAGCCTAAGGTCTCTGTGGGAGCAAGTAGTCTGTCCAAAGGAGACTCTCAGTGACACTGCATCCTCACTACATTGAATGCATTTGTGCTACATGCACGGATTGCAATATGAAGAAGACACAATATGATATCTACCCAAATGAAGTGAAGGAAGACAACTCTGCTGCTCTGAAATGGAGGAGATTCAAACATGTTAATCTTGAAGGATCACTGAAAAGATATGGTTGCTATAATATAAGAGCACTTAGCCGAGGGAGTTTGTAGATCACTTGGTTCAATCCATCCCAAAATACATGCTTCACACTTTCACGACAGCTAGCTGGCAAGATAAGCAGTTTATAGGAAGTGCCTTTCCAATTTTCTTCACATGTGCATGACACTATTTTCTTCGTCATATATTTTACAAAAAATTACTCATTTCAAAAACAAGATGAGATACAAAGTGCTCATTGGTACAACAAGCATATATCAATTCTAATGCATATTACGTACAATCATTTTCTTGTTCCTTGTAAGATTGATCCCAATCTCATTTTTGAATTGGAGTTTAGGTCAGTGCAATTCACATACCATTTCTACATTTTGGATGATAGGGAACACGATCCCTTCTTTGTGCAACATGCTTTTCTACTACATTGGGAATGGCTAAATAGTGTTTTGGTTTCAAATCTTTATCCATCATCATATGAAGAATGGCAGCCAATGGAGCACATTATGGGATTCTTGGATGTATTTCATAAATAAATAGGAGATTTATCATCTGCAACTCAATTAGCGTAGACAGATATCTTCTTCTCTGACTAGTTTTATGAATTGTTGGACAAAGCAAACACTCACGGTGTGTTGAGGAATCAAGAACTTCTACATATACAATAGACTGGCTACCAGTGCCTCCTAGTAGTGTGATAAAGACATATAGGGCTAAGCTATTTGTAGAAGTTCAATGATCTTTATGTCCAAGCATTGCTACAAGAATTGGAAAAATCAATTTATTCATGCCAATCACTATTTTTGTTGACCTATTTATTAACAAGTATCCAGTCAAGGTTTGCAAAACAGTTCTCACCTACGTAGTGCAAAAAAATTCTCACCTACAAGGCAACTGGAAATTAAGAGAACCTTGACCTATTGGATGATGGTTGGGATAAATCAATATCTAACAAGGTCTACTGTGAGGGTGTGCCAAGTACGGTTACCATTAAGTATAAGATTGCAAACCATAATTTTATATATTATTTTTACAAAAAATGCAATAGGTTCATTGCAGAAAAATTAGCTCCAATGCACCAAGACCTTAAATTGGCCCTAAAAACAAAGTATTGGAGATCAAAGTCTTCGATGATGGAATATTGGTAAGTGTAATATCAATAAGACAGTGTTGTATGCTAGCCCAATTTCATCATGACATTCTTGTGGAGACAGAAGATAGTATTTCAAAAGAATTTTCATTCATTATCAACAACAAAAAGGTAAATAGAATGTTTACAAATCGGTTCTTTATTATCTTCATTTGTTATATTTACATGTTCATTCATTGTCTTCATTTGTTACTAACAAAACATTGCAGTAGCTATTACGTAGGAGGGAGAATACAATTCAATGCAAAAGCATCGTTGGAGAGACTATTTATATTACTTCTCAATAACAATGTATAGGAATTCTCATGATTTTTGTACATGTATCATGCTTCTCAATGATTTAGTGACCAACAACCACACTGATCTTAGTAATTGTGGACATGTGTAGATATCTTCTACTATCCAACTGATAGAGGGGACTAATCCTCATTCACAAGTTGTTGCTTTTCTAGATCTCTTTTTAAATGCAACTTCTATTGCTGGCTGTAGTGGAGACTTTCAGCTTTTGCTTTACCTAGATGCTCCTTAGGAGGGTTATGATGCACCTAGAGCATGTGATGCACTTGCATGATTCTCTATCTTCTCCTAGTACACTAGCTCCTCTTGTATTGTTTGCTCCTCTAATGTCCGCTCCAACACCTCATCATGATCTCTTCTTGTTTGGGATATCCAATTTTATTGACTTGTATCACCAGCTCGGGGGGTGCACTACTAAGAAATCCTAGGTATCACATGTGTTCAAGGGGTATTTAAAAAACCTCTCATCTAAAATTTGTCCCCAATAAAACCACCCCTCTTTACTTACGAATTCACACATTTTTTGCTAAATTTGAATTAGACAACCCCTCATGTTATCGTAATCTTGTTAAATTTTTCCCAAAATTAGGATTAAAATACCCCTTAACTTTTGAATGCATGTGGTAGACTAAATTTTTGGAGGTGAACCCCTCGAGATGTTGGAGGGGAGAAAACTGGCAGCTAAAATTTTGCTACTCCCACAAATTTTGAATTTTCACACCTCCCGCCCATCAAATCTTAGAAGATTAAGTACCTCCAACCTGCCCCAACCCTATAGCCCTATACCTTGCACGCACCTCGATGTATCCTTGTGCAAACTTTGGTTTGCCATTGTCTTCTTTCAGGTAAGTTGTCTTCCATTCTTTGCTTGCCTCACCAGCTAGGTTCTTTAGGTCTATTCTGTACTGATCGTGACCATGGCGTTAATGGCAACATGCAACTTTCCATGGCTTGCACAAGAAGCAGGCAAAGGCTGTGAGATAGGAAAGATGAAAAGCCAAATCAAGGCACAAGGAACATAGTGTGGGTCGAGGAAAGCATTGGCATGTTATCGAAATGGAAACGAAAGACAATTTTGCAACATTTGTGAAGGGAGAAACAATGAGAAGAAAGAAGACATTACCATCAGAGCGAAAAACACGAGCTTTGGTTTTACAATTGGTGGAAGCATTCGAGGCAGCAACATCAGGCCATTAAGGTGATTACCAGTCTCAAGTCTTCACAAGATTTAGCCTACGCCCTAAAGTGCATAGAGTAACAACCCTACCAACACCTCGGTAGCGGTGGCGCGCCAGCACCCGTTCGCGGCGCACGTTGCCCCGCAGCACCGCCTTGCTCCACTCCCCCATAAGCTGCCCCGCTTGCCACTCCGGTCTCCACCCTATTGACATATCAAGCTCTACCCCCGATATATCTCCTGGATGACTATCATTTATGTCACCGCCTATGTTAGTTGTACTCGTGGTGTAGTTAGACTACCACGTATGTTTTTGGTTTGGGTTCACATATGAACCACGTATTCTAGGTTTTGACATATAGGGTATTTCCCTCTTCTATTGTATTGTTGTTGTGTGCAAAAGTGAAGAAAGGCTTCACCCTCCAACCTTGTGTCCTCTCTCTTTTGAGTGTTGTGAAGAAAGTTG
This sequence comes from Dipteris shenzhenensis, assembly GCF_047967505.1. NCBI lineage: Eukaryota > Viridiplantae > Streptophyta > Polypodiopsida > Gleicheniales > Dipteridaceae > Dipteris > Dipteris shenzhenensis. Next base: position 21,147,668 of record NC_141609.1, read on the forward strand.
AACTTGAGTCTCCTATCCCTCTCCCTTATTCTTTACATGGTATCAAAGCCTTGTTCGTGGTAAGGAGCTCAAGAAAGCAAGCCAAGTTTGTGGTGTCTTGGTAAGAGGACCAGTGTTGCTTTCCTATTTCGAGTTTGGGAGCAAATCTCTGCAGGTAGCACAGCCAGAAGTGCAGGAGTGCACTGTTTCAGATTGAGAGGCCCTTCGCGGTGTGGCGAGAGCGCAGTTTCGGGGCCCGTTTTGAAGGCGCAAGTTCTTCGCAGGCACTCAGAAAAAGGCCCTGTTTTTGCTGTGCGACCACTGCGCGCGGCCAGTCGGTGGAAAGGTGCCACAGAAATTGCATCGTATGCCTGTGTGCAGAGATATTGGGAGTTGCAGATTCATGCCTGTTGCCTGTTGATGCAAAATCGTCACTAGGAAGTGACTGTGTGGTGAAATACCACTTTCATCAGTGTTGCAGATCTGCCCCTGTGAGGCTTTTTGCAGAAGTTTTGCTATTTGCCCTTGTGAGGCATTTGCTGTGTTTACAGGTTGCTATTGCAATTCGTGATTTGTAAAATGTCTGAGAATCTGTCTACCATTGTCAGTGAGAAGCTTGACAAGAACAACTTCCAAGCATGGAAGTTCAGGATGACAAACTTCCTTATGGGAAAGGGAGTTTGGGATTACATCAGTGGTGAAACTACAGAACTAGTTTTGGGTGCTGCTCCCACTCCTGCTGAATTGAAGGCCTTTAAAGAATGGCATGAAAAAGCCAGAAAATGCTTGTATTGGCTGTCTGTTAGCATTTCAGATTCTATGATTGTGCATATACAGGATGTAGAGACACCTAAGGAGGCATGGGATACATTGGTGAAGCTGTATAGCACAAATACCAAAGCACGAAAGATGCAGCTAAAGCAGGAGTTGCACAATGTGCAAAGGAAAAATCTGAATATAAATGAGTATTCCTTGAAGGTGAAAGGCCTTGCAGATTCTCTTGCCTCCATTGGAGCACCTGTTGATGATGAGGACTTAGTGTCCGTGACCTTGAATGGTCTTGGGAAAGATTATGCACAGTTTCGGACATCCATTGGAGTCCGTGAAACATTTCCTGATTTTCAGGAACTTATTGCTCTCTTGCTGAGTGAAGAGCAAAGGAATGGTGGTTCAGCCACCTCAACTTCTCAAGAGACTGCTTTCTACTCAAATACAGGTAGAGGCAGGGGTAGAGGAAGAGGCCATTTTGGTGGCCGTGCAGGAAATCAGAACCAACAGCAACAACAGGAAAACCAGTCCTATGGAGGAGGACGTGGTAGTTCTAGAGGCAGGGGGAGCCAAAGAGGCCGTGGTTCATGGCAAAGGAACCAGCAAGTAAATAGCAGCACAGAATGCTATTATTGTGGAAAGCCTGGACACAAGGAGAATACATGCTATAAAAAACAGAATGACATCAAAAGTGGGAAGTTGCAGCAAAGCAACTATGCATCATCAAGTGGGCATGGTGACGACAGAAATGAGCACCTTTTTCTGATGCAGCATATGGTTAACTCCATGTCAGGAGATGCTGCAGCTTGCAATGATGTTTGGTATGTTGATTCAGGTGCCTCTAACCACATGACCAGTCATGGTGAGTGGTTTCATGATGTTAGAAATTTGGATAAGCCAAGTTATGTTGAAACAGGTGATGATACTGCGCACCCAATTACGCAGGTTGGTAAAGTGCCATTGGCTATGCAGGATGGCAAAACGAAGTACTTGGCAGATGTACTTCATGTTCCAAAAATCACTAAGAACCTGGTTTCAGTTGGCCAGATGGTTGAGCAAGGTCTGCAGGTTAGATTAAATCCTGATGGATGCTTCGTTGAGGACTTGAAAAATAAGTGCCGCTTGGTTGCGAAAGGCAACAAAAATGGCAGAATGTTCACCTTGGATGTTGATATGCCTGAGGTGAAAGCTGCTATGTTTGCGCATGGGAGAGGTGTCATTGCAGATATTGAGATATGGCACAAGCGCATTGGGCATGTGAATATACAAAGGCTGAAATCTATGCAAACGAAAAACATTGTTGCAGGTTTGCCTAAATTCAGAGTTGAGGGAATGCAAAAGGTATGTGAAGCATGCCAAATGGGTAAGCAGGCCAGACATGCATTTCCCAAAAATGCTAAGGTGAGCAGAAGACCTTTGGAAGTGATCCATTCAGATGTTTGGACAACCAAAGCTGCTTCTATTGGTGGATGCCATTATTATGTGACATTTATTGATGACTACACTAGGAAGGTGTGGATTTATTTTATGAAGCACAAAAGTGAAGTGTTCAGCCATTTCAAGGCTTTTAAGGCCATGGTTGAAAAAGAGAAAGGTGTGCATATTAAAGTGCTAAGATCTGATGGAGGGGGAGAGTACTTTTCAGAAGAATTTTGTGAATATCTGAAAGAACAGGGAATTCAAAGGAAGTACTCATGCAGGTCTACCCCTCAGCAGAATGGGGTTGCAGAAAGGAAGAACAGGCATATTGCAGAAGTAGGACGAGCGATCCTAAATGAGAAAAACATGCCTGATTATTTTTGGGCTGAAGCAATAGCAACTGCTGTTTATATTATGAACAGAACCCCCACTGCAGCTGTCCATGGCATGACGCCTGAAGAAATGTATACAGGCCAAAAACCAGATATTTCTCACTTGAAGGTATTTGGTTGCATAGCTTATGTTCATGTTCCTGATGAGAAGAGAACAAAGCTGGATCCAAAGGCAGAAAAATGCATCTTTATTGGATATGCTCTGCACCAGAAAGGGTATCGCTGTTATAACCCTTCCACCCGCAAAATGCAAGTGAGCAGAGATGTTGTTTTTGATGAAATGAGCAGCTGGTATGCACCAACTGTTATGGTAGGAGATGCAGATGCAGGAAATGGGAATGCTGCAATAAATGCAGAGCAGCAATCTCAAGCCTTGAGTGGACCTAGAGAGTCCTCTACTAGTGGATCTAATGCATGGACAGGGAGATTGAAATCTAGTGAATCGTCACATGGCAGCCCTGATAGTGTTGTGCAGGTATCACATAAGGGAAAAGAAAAAGTGGACCATGCTCCAGTGTTTGATGTGTCTGCTGGTAGCTCTCATGTTGATGGAGAGTCAAGTGGCTCTGAAATGAGCCTTGATGAGGAACTTGGGATTCCTTCTGTTGTTACACCTGGTGCAAGGAAAAGCAGGCATGATTTAAAGACTCCTGCAACTGATCCAGTTGTACAGAGGTCCACTCGTATTAAGTATCCAGTTGACAGGCTGAGATATGATGGGTATACAGCACATCACTATGCTTATATGGTCAAGGTTCTAGAGGAGCCAGAGCCCACATGTTTTGAGGATGCAGCAGGGCATAAAAATTGGGAAGCAGCTATGGATGAAGAGATGGCTGCCTTGGATGCAAACCACACTTGGGATTTGATGCCTTTGCCTCATGATAAGAAGGCTATTGGCTGCAAGTGGGTTTACAAAGTAAAGCACAATGCTGATGGGTCTGTTAGCAGGTACAAGGCAAGATTGGTTGCCAAAGGTTTTGCGCAGACATATGGAATTGACTATGAGGAAACTTTCAGCCCAGTTGCAAGGATGGCAACCGTGAGAGCAGTAATTGCTATGGCTGCTGCAAAGGGATGGTCTTTGCATCAGATGGATGTGAAAAATGCCTTCTTGCATGGTGATTTGCAGGAAGAGGTTTATATGATGCAGCCAGAAGGTTATGAGGATAATGCACACCCCGATTTTGTATGCAGGTTGCGCAAAGCCTTGTATGGCTTAAAACAGGCGCCGAGGGCATGGTCAGACAAGATAGGGCAATATCTTGTCACTATTGGATTTCAAATTTCCAATTCAGATTTTTCACTTTATGTGAAAAGGACAAACAGAGGGATTGTGCTTGTAGTCATCTATGTTGATGACTTGATTATTACAGGTGATAGTGATGCAGACATTAATGAAGTGAAGCTGCTGTTGAAGCAGAAATTTGAGATGAAGGATTTGGGAGAGCTGCGTTACTTCTTGGGCATTGAGGTTATTAGATCCCCGAGTGGGATATGGCTGTTGCAAAGGCAATACGGTTTGGACATGCTGTCCAAATATGGGATGACAGGCTGTAAGCCTATTTCTGTTCCATTGGAGCAGAATGTGAAGCTCAATGCAGAGACAGGTGAGCTTCTTGAAGATATTACTATGTACAGGCGCATAGTAGGTAGCTTGATTTACATGACTATAACCAGACCAGATTTGAGCTATGCTGTGGGGCTGGTGAGTCAGTTTATGCAGGCACCGAGGAAGCCACATTTGGATGCGGCTAGACGCATACTGCGGTATGTGAAGTCCACATTGCATTATGGACTGTTTTATGAAGCTGGGTGTGCATTACAGGTACATGGATACACAGATGCTGACTGGGCTGGTAGTGTCTCAGACAGGAGATCTACTAGTGGTTTTATGTTTTCCCTTGGGAGTGGTGCCATCAGTTGGAGTAGCAAGAAGCAGCCAACAGTTGCCTTGTCGAGCACAGAGGCTGAGTACAGGGGTGCAGCAATGGCTGCATGTGAGGTAGCTTGGTTACGGAAGCTACTTGCAGATATGGGACAGTCAGTTCATGCAGCAGTTGTCATTCATTGTGACAACATTAGCAGCATCATGCTTGCTAATAACCCAGTTTATCATGCTAGAACGAAGCACATTGAGGTGCATTATCACTTTGTGAGAGAGAAGGTTCTAGCTGGTGAGATTGATCTTGTCTATGTCAGCACTGAGGAGCAGGTGGCTGATATTTTTACGAAGGCATTGGGTACCGAGAAGCTTCGCAGATTTAGGAGCTTGCTTGGTGTACGTGAGATGGATTTGAGCTTGAGGGGGAGTGTTGACATATCAAGCTCTACCCCCGATATATCTCCTGGATGACTATCATTTATGTCACCGCCTATGTTAGTTGTACTCGTGGTGTAGTTAGACTACCCGTATGTTTTTGGTTTGGGTTCACATATGAACCACGTATTCTAGGTTTTGACGTATAGGGTATTTCCCTCTTCTATTGTATTGTTGTTGTGTGCAAAAGTGAAGAAAGGCTTCACCCTCCAACCTTGTGTCCTCTCTCTTTTGAGTGTTGTGAAGAAAGTTGAACTTGAGTCTCCTATCTCTCTCCCTTATTCTTTACACACCCGCCACCCTGCCCCACCGCTTACCCGCCACCCCGCTCCCCTCTTCCCCCCGCTCCCCTCCCCTCTTAGTAAAACCCACCCCCCCCGCCGCCCCAGACGCAGAAACCCCTTGCTCAAAACCCAAACCCCCCCGCGCCGCCATTGGGGAAGCCCCCCCCAAGTCTAAATTTAAAAAAAAAAAAAAAAACCTAAATGAAACCTAGGTTAGCTAACTTAACCCTAGGTTAGTTAGACTAGGTTAGGTTAGGTTAGGTTAGTTTAATTACCCTAGGTTAGTCTAACTACGGTTATTTTACCTAGGTTAGTTACTAACAGTTAGGTTAGGTTCACTAACCTTCAGTTAGTAATCTAGGTTAGTTAATCTAACTAGATCAACTTGGTTCCAACCCCTCAGTTGGACCCTAAGTCCATTCACACCACCCTTAGGTCCCCCCCCAAAAAAAGGTCAAATTTACCCCTACTTTAACCCCTCGTAACTGATCTGTTTGAGACCCAAACTGAACCCCGTTTGAACCTAGATTTCCCACACAGAAACACCACGCTACGAGGTATTTTTCCAGCCCATTGCACACCATTTCATCATCCCTAGCGCTCGCTTATTCGCACCCCCGTGTGGGCCTCATTTTGCACATATTCGCTCATATCTTCATGCCGTGACCTCCGCTGAACAATCCGTCTGCACCGGCACATTTCCTTACACATGTAGGACAATATTAGGCACAATATTAACACGACAATCCCTACACACACTAACACCACTCTAACCCTCCCAACAACACTACATCCACACTCGCACTTGTGGCAGAGACACCCTTGGCCCAATCTGCATGCAGATACATTTCGGCCAATGCCTTCGACTCCAATTCTTGCCACATCCGCATATAACTCTACTGCAACAACCGCCCCCGCCAATCCTCTACCTCGAATCCCCCCCTGAGATTCAACCACTCTCTTTAACTCCTCCACGACCCAACATGGCTGGACGCCATCATGACAATGATGGGGATATCGACCTCGATGCAGACACTGACAATTTCTTTAATCGATGAAATAATAACAATCACAGAAGACGCCCCTTGGGAAAACTGGAACTTCCCAAATGTAATGGTAGGGGAGATCCAGCCCGCTTCCTCCAGCATTTTGATGCCGCATGCTAAGTAGGTGGCGATCAATCCCATGAAACCAAGGTGGCTTAGTTTCCCATGGCCTTAATTGATGAAGCGTCTGAATGGTACCTAGACCTTCTAGTGGAAGAGCGCGCCACATGGGACCTACTTCAGACGGAATTTAAAAGACGCTTTCAAATGGAGAGGCTACAATATGATCCCGCTCTCCAACTCAGCCAGCTTGAACAAGGCTGTCGAGAAGATGCACACACGTACCTGGGTAAGATGAAAAGATTAATCGCCAAATGTGATCCATGCCCAGATGCAAAGTACCTCACGGCATGGTTCATTGCAGGACTCAGAAAGAAAATCCGAAAGGATATGAAAAAGATAAGCAGCTATGAAACATTCAGTGCTGCTCATGCGGCAGCCATTGACATCCAGGATGGCATGACGGACTCAGACACTAGCAGTGATGACGCCAGATCTAATACCCGAGATAAGCACTCCAAAAAAAGCAAATTCAAGTCCATTGCCGAAACATCAAATGAAGATCGCCTAGAGGCCATGACCTTGAAGCTGAAAGAAGATATCATGCAGGCCATGGATCAAAAACTTCACTTGTCTCAGCTGCCAACTCAAACATATCCACGGCGCGAAAATGTCTAGTGTCCACACTACATGGCAAATCATACAACAAATGAGTGCCCGGTCCTAAGAGCCAGGATCATTGCACAAGAAAATCCACCACCAAGGTTGTGGTGCCATATCTGCATCGTTGGTGGCCATGATGAGAACAGTTGCATCTTCAACATGCGCAACAACCTGCCTCGACCTCAACAATACCAAGTGGCACCCATGCTAGTATATAGGCAATCGGCACTTGCACAAGCGCCCCTAGCTCCGAGGCTAAATCCTATTCCTGTTCGGCTAAATCCAAGAGCACCAAATCTAGCTCCTCAGGCAGTTCCCATACGTCAATTACAAGCTGAGGAAGTAGACTCGCCATTTGAGTATGAAGCAGAGTACCCAGTGTACTATGTAGAAGGTGCAGAGGGTCTAATACTAGTTTATGCAAATCAAGTACATCCCAACACATATCGCACACCAATTAAGTGCTACAGTTGTGGAGAAAATCACCGGGTTGCAGAGTGCCCTCATCGTGGTAGCCCAGCTACTTTCCAACCACTCTGCAGAGATTGTGGCATAGGACCTGCCTGTATGGATTGTCCCATGAAAAATAAGATCCCAGAACAAACAGAGGTTAAGCCTGACGTCCCCATCGGCATCATTGGGGTGGATCATCAAAGTGTGGGTCTGGCAAGTGTAAAATCACAACCTATAAATGTAATTACATGCCAACAGAAAGAGGCCACCAAGGACCCTAACATTCCAATCTAACCAAAGCGACTGCTAAAAAAGAAAGCACAAGTGCCTCCAACTTTGCCAAGCAATGAGCAGCCGAGCTCATCCGTATCAACTCCCGAGCCTCAAATAAAAGAAGCTCCATACCCAAATGCAGTGGTGGAGAAGGCTCGTTTTCACGCACTTCAACAATGGTTACAAAATGAACAAGCTCAATTTGAGGCTGAGAAACAAGCTCAAGACCCAATCCATGACTCGGCCCCACAAAGTATTGATACTGTACTTGAGCCTTTGTTCCAACAACAGACTCCACAACAGAATGTACCGCCACATCAACTTGAAGGAGCCGCACTCTCTAGCATCCTAAGTTGCCCTGTGTCAATTCCCATTGGAATCCTCCTCCGGAATTGTCCCAATCTCTGGGAGAGTTTCAAAGGATGGGTTGAACTCGCAAATCCCCCTCTACCTATGAACGACATTGAAGATATCCCTGTGCAGATGGGTGAGAGAGATGACATACGCAACATTACTATGCCTTTGATCCACAAGGCATAATATGAAGTCCAAGCCATAGTGGATGGTGGAGCAGGTGTAAATGTCCTATCAAAGGAGCTCTACGAAGAATGGGGTCTCCCACCAATGCAAAAGGCTAATTTCAACATATGCCTTGTCGATGATTCACGGGCTAAACCCTTGGGAATAGTGAATGGTGTGTCCACAAAGATTGCAGGAGTCCACTTTTCCCTTCAATTCACAATCTTGGATCTCCCCAAAAAATCCTATCAAATCTTGCTGGGACGTCCTTGGTTACGGGAAGCATCAGTCCTCCATGACTAGGGAACTGATAGACTGACAATCTAGAATCGAGACACTGCAGTCAGGGTGAATGTGGGGACAGGAGCTATTCAACCACAATTGTGCCTAGAGCATTGGATGACACATCTTCAACAACAATCTCAAGCAAATCAGCTCCCTTGCAATAGCATGCCATAGCAGGTGACTCACAAAGCAATGTCAATAACTGGATACAAACATTGGCAACCATTGACAACTGCCATTCATTAGACCCCATCTTCTCACAGATCGATGCTAAGGTGCTACAGGTAGATCCTCCACTCCAACATGAAGAACCAATCGATCTAGAGATGCCATTCTTTATGGCTGACCTCAAGTGGGATAATGAACCTGAAGAAGGTACCCATACAAATGACGACTCATATTTTCCTTGAGACCTTGAAATAGAGGCTGCAAATGCTGAAATTGAAGATCAAATCTTTGATAATGACTTTGTAAGAAAATAATACAACATCTGTGCTCAACAGATAACAGGATCTCGTACACAAGAGAGAAAACCAGATAGTATGGAGAATCAAAAATTTGATTACTGTAGAACTGATACAATAGATGGCGCTGCCTCCCAACCGTGCACTCCTATGGAAGAAGCTTCGATGGCAAGCTGGAAATAGTAGAAGACGGAGGCTGGATGCTAAGGAATCAGGGTTGTTGTAGCCAGTGATGAAATGGGCTTCACGGGCTTGCTCTTATATAGCCACCAGTCGTAGTCGGTTAGGCCTAATATGGTGACCGACCCAGTCTACCCAAAATGGTCAACTAGGCCACCGACCATTCGATAGAACCGGTGCGCAAAATAGAGCAACTGACCTACGGTCACTGTTCGGCCCACAACCATCCGGGATCATCTAGGACTCCAAACGGGCCCTACAACCTGAGATTGGGCTGCCCCGAGAAAAGCTCTGTCTACCCTCAATGCAGTCAGTCATGGGATGCCTTCCCGCACTTGCATGTAGCCTAGTTGGCGGTGTGCCAACTCTATCTGAAGCGGTCCAACCATCAGGCCACACACGGCCCCCATCTGGTGTCCAAACCAAGACCTACCGAATAATCGAGCTACTCAAATGCCTTCTCCTCATATGGGGGGCTTACAAGTAGAGTTAGCTGGTTCTCGCGTAGTTACACGAGAGTGGAGCATTGATATCTAACACCCCCCCTAAATGTCCACCCGCAAGTGAACTTACTTTTTTCGCGTCGATGAAGATGCCTCTCCAGCAAGTCTCTTCCAAGAGCCTTCGTGAAGATGTCCGCAGCATTCTCTGTAGTTGGACAGTACACCAAGTCGACCTCTCCATCCATGATGAGCTCGCATACAAAGTGATATTGTATCTCAATGTGTTTTGTGAAAGCGTGGAACACAGGGTTCTTTGCAATCGCCATGCAACTCTGATTGTCACATGATAACTGCGTAGGAGGCTTGTTCTGCACTGCACCTATGTCCCCCAAAATCCTCCTCAACCATACTGCCTCGCAAGAAGCAAAGCATGCTGATTTCTACTCAGCCTCGGTAGAAGAAAGAACAACTGTGGGTTGCTTCTTGCTGACCCATGACACAACTCCAAATCCAAGTGAGAAACAATAACCTGTCACTGATCTCCTGCTGTCCACGTCTCCTGCCCAATCCGAGTCACAGAATCCGGCCAAGATGTTGCCCTTGGTATAGGTGATGCCATAATCAAGTTATGACAAGGTCATCCACATAAAGGACCACGATCATACACCTGCCTCCTCTGAAGATATACAAGTTTGCATCAAATGGGCTCCTCTTGAACCCGTTTTGCAGAAAGTAGGCATCAATTCACTGGTACCATGCTCGTGGGGCTTGTTTCAGCCTGTAAAGTGCCTTCTTTAGTTTATAGACTTTACCTTCTGAACCCGGGATCTCAAAACCTGGTGGTTGTTCCACGTATACCTCCTCCTTGAGATCTCCATTCAGGAAGGCGGATTTTACATCCATCTGAAACACAGGCCAACTTCCCTGGGTAGCTAAAGCCAAAACACTACGAGTTGTGGTTAGTCGAGCTGTGGGAGCAAAAGTATCCTGATAATCAAAACCATGTACTTGTGCGAATCCTTTTGCCACGAGCCGAGCCTTGTACTTATCCAACATGCCATCGGACTTGTACTTGGTCTTGTACACCCACTTGGTGCCGATTACCTTGTGTTTTGGTGGTCGATCCACAAGGTCCCAAGTGTTGTTCTTCATTATGAAGCCATACTCGGACTGCATAGCCTCCATCCACCTATCATCACCCTGTGCCTCTTCAAGACACTTGGGTTCATCAGCACGGATCACCTCTGTCATCAAAGCATAGTTGACCAAGTGTTCCTGTGCCCTTCTTTGCTCCTCTAATCTCTTGGACCAGCGGTGTTCGGATGGTTCCTCCTCAATGGCTGGAGGTTCTCTTCCGTCCAAAAGCTGCTTTACCCACTTCGGGAATGGCCATTGCCGTTGTGGTTCTGCAGGCTCTTCTTCATCTTCTTTATCTTGATTCCTCCCAAGCACCGTTGGGGGAGTTCGGTCTGTTGTTGGTGATGGTACTGGATGGATATCCTGGTCCTGGTTGTCTGGGAAGCAAGCATCCTCCTCCAATTGATGCGGCTGTTCTGAGAAGACCACATCGCGACTTACTATTAACTTCTTGGTAACAGGGTTATAGAGACGGTAACCCTTCGCCTCTTCACTGTAGCCCAAGAAAAGACATTTCCGACTCTTCGGTTCCCATTTGGTCCTGGTAGCATCAGGGACATGCACAAAACAGTCACATCCAGAAACTCAAAAATGTGCAACTGAAGGTTTCTTACCAAAAAAGGCCTGCAGTGGAGTCATCCCGTTCACAGCCTTCGTGTAGCTACGATTCAGGATGTAAACTGCTGTGTTACATGCTTCAGCTCAGAAAGTCTTTGGCAAATCTTTCCCTTTCATCATACTCTGGCCCATTTCGCAGATGATGCGCATCTTGCATTCTACTACTCCATTTTGCTGTGATGTATGTGGCGGGGGTTTCTGCCTCTTGATCCCGTGACTTTTGCAGTAACTTTCGAATTCAGTTGATGTGAACTCTCCACCTGTGTCCGATCTCAATTTCTTCACCTTCCTCCCCGATTCTTTCTCGACCATTACATGCCATTCCTTGAACTTACTAAAAGCCTCATCTTTAGTCTTCAAGAAGTATATCCATATCCTTCTACTGTATTCGTCGATCAGCGTCATGAAGTAGTAGGAACCACCCAAAGCTTCCGTCTCCATCTTTCCGTAGAGGTCCGTGTGAACGAGCTCTAGAGGAGCCTTTGCCCTGCTGGCCTCTTTAGGAAAGGGATGCCGATGCTGCTTGCCCATCATGCAAGCTTCACATACATCGGGCAAATCTGAAATTTCTGGTAGGTCTGCAATCATTCCACTTTTATGCATCTCCTTCAAAGAACTAAGGTTTAGATGACCAAACCTCTCATGCCACAGCTTAGTGTTCTTCACATCGGCTCGAGCACTGAAAGCTGAGAGTTCATAGATGTTGTTGCGTTGTGTACCTTTACCAACAACCTTCCCTTGAAGATCCAAGATCTGTGCACCAGTCTTATCTAATTGAACTTTGAGGTCCCGATCCGTGATCGCAGAAACGGACAACAAGTTCCTCTTGATATCTGGCACATAAAGAACATCAGACAACTGTTTTACAACTCCATATGACTTGAGAGCAATCGTACCTTTTCCTTTTGCTGGACATTTTGCATCATTGCCGACTGCTACCAGGATGTCATTCCCTACCGGCTATAGAGAGGTATACCAATCCTTCCGACTGGTCATGTGGCGCAATGCACCACTGTCAATGATCCAAGGTTCAATCCGCAGATACATGAACTTCTCCTCAATTGCTATGAACAGTTCTACTGGTACTGCCTATGCACTGTTGCTGGACTCTTTCTTGACTGCGTTCTTCTCATCTGCAATCTTCTTCCGGCACTCATTCTGCTTGTGCCCTGCCTTGTTGCAATAGAAGCACTTGATCTTCTTCTTTCTCTTTTTATCATCAGAAGAAGATGGGTTACCAGTGTCCTTACCCTTACCTTTCTTTGATCCAGCATAGAAAGCCGAATCTTCTCCAGTCCTTCGTCCTTTGACACATCTCCTCCTCCAGAAGCATCGCACTAAAATTCTCAAAGTTGAGGGGCGGATTTCTGTTCTGCGTATTCAGCGCCGTAACAAGACCGTCGTACTTTGGTGGAAGAATTCGTATGCACCTTTGTCTAGATTCTCGTTGGTGATGGTGATGCCAATCGCAGTCATCTGATCGCGTAGATTCTTCACCCTGGTGATGAACTTCTCTACCGCTTCAAACTCAGACAATTTTTTGTTCGCGAGTTGAGTCTCGAGATTCTGAATCCACGTCTGATTCGTGGTCTCGTACTGATTTTTCAAGACTGTCCATGCCTCCTCCGCTGTGGTGACATGTTGAATTAACGCCATGATGGAATCACTTACACTGCAGACAATAGAACACAGTGCATCTACATTTCTTCTTGTCCATGCAATAATCTCATCCGCAGTTGGTACTATCTGTTGTCCTGCATTGGCTGGATCCGGTCTCACAACCGGCCTCACATCAACCCCAGTAGTAGTGTCCCAAAGCTCATATGCGCTTAGGATGGTCTTCATCTTGAACTTCCAGAGTGGATAGTTAGAGCCGTCCAACTTTTCGCTTTCGCCGAACGGTGGGATTCGTAGTCTTGTGAGCTGGGCCATCTCTCACAATCTGCTCGAAAATAGACTCGGGGGGTTATTCATCATATGTAACCCTATCACGTGAGTTCAATAGAAGGATATTTTCTATTTCTAAAATTTACAGAAATAAATATACATAAGGGACTATTTAAAATAGTTTTGGAAATTTTTTACAGATTTGTATAGAAAAGGGGTACATTTTATTAATGAAAAAATTTAGAGATAAGGGATTTTAAATATAGGCCTTGCACGCACGTGATATAGAGGGTTTATACATAGTGACCCCCCCGAGCAAATAGAAACACACTACCAAATCTTCTTGCTAGATTCCAGGCTCTGATACCATGTAAGAAAATAATACGTCGTCTGTGCTCAACAAATAACAGGATCTCGTACATAAGAGAGAAAACCAGATAGTATGGAGAATCAAAAATTTGATTACTGTAGAACTGATACAATAGATGGCACTGCCTCCCAACCGTGCGCTCCTGTGGAAGAAGCTTCGATGGCAAGCTGGAAACAGTAGAAGACGAAGGTTGGATGCTAAGGAATCAGGGTTGCTGTAGCTAGTGATGAAATGGGCTTCACGGGCTTGCTCTTATATAGCCACCAGTCATAGTCGGTTAGGCCTAATATGGTGACCGACCCAGTCTGCCCAAAACGGTCGACTGGGGGTCGGTCCCGAAATAGGCCATCCGAGATCATCTGGGACTCCAAACGGGCCTCGCAACCCGAGAGTGGGCTGCCCCAAAAAAAGCTATGTCTACCCTCAATGCGGTCAGTCATGGAATGCCTTCCTGCACTTGCATGTAGCCTAGTTGGCAGTGTGCCAACTCTATCTGAAGCCGTCCAGCCGTCAGGCCACACATGGCCCCCATCTGGTATCCAAACCAGGACCTACCGAATAACCGAGCTACTCAAATGCCTTCTCCTCATATGGGGGGCTTACAAGTAGAGTTAGCTAGTTCCCGCGTAGTTACACGAGAGTGGAGCATTGATATCTAATAGACTTAGCCATTCTGCATGCCCTAATGGCAGTCGAGCTCCCAAAAGTTGAACCTCCATAGTTGAATAGAGCTCGTGAAACTCTCCATCACAATAGAGCTCATGAAACTCAGAGACATGGTCTTGATAAAAACCTTTTTTTAAATTGCTTTCTTGTGCTAAATATAATCCAAACCATTGACACATAGCCAATTTTGCAACTAAATTTTGCACCACATTGCTTCACACAATCATTAACAATTCCATACTAGTATTCATACTCACAAAGTAGCTCATCTCCGAAGGAGATATCCTTTATGGTTTGCACAGTAATGTGGCCATGGGCACTCAAATCTCCTTGTGACTTTTGAGCCCAAGGTGGTAGCTTAGGGATGTATACAAATATAACATTTGTTCTTTCTTTATAATACATTGAGCTATTTATATATCCATCAATGTTTCCATACAATACATCTCCCACAATACATTTCACATCTGTCAATGGCTCAATGAATGGATCTTCAAACATTCCATAAGTCTTCATCCTTGGGAAAAACTTGAGGAGAGATCTCCAAGTATCATAATCATACTTTGGACCATTATATACCATCAAATCTTGTTTCTTCTTGATGCTTGTATGTACAAAAAGACCATATCTTGCCCCAGGTATTGTTGATTTCTTTACTTCATAATGGATGCCATTCATTTCAAACACGTGCTCAATGGGTATGGGCAATTCATGTTTCCATAAACCATTGGATGCAGGATCAAAATTTATAATAAGATAGCTCTTCAACTTTTCAAGACAATCTACAACACCTATCATATGTTTAAAATCAAAGAATCATTCTTTTAGTGGAGGAATACAAACTCACATCACAAAGCATATTTCTATTAATTCTTTTACAAAACAAATTGAAACATAATGTTTTGCAAATTGAATCTAACCAAATAGTGTCCAAATATAAATCAGAATGTAGGTACAAATGTTTTAGTTGAGCATTTGTGCTGCAACTCTAATTAACAAGATCATTCAGATTCACTAAGGGTTGTCTATGCAATAGAATCAAGGGCGAGGTTAATTGTGCGTGTTTTTGCTGGTCCCTCATAGATTGGAGTTTCTCCAATGCTATCGGTTTCTTGAACTTTAGATTCTCTGAGTGGGGTCTTGGCATTTCTATTGGCGCACTGCCACTTGTATAATTCTTGAAGTATTCCGGCACTTCTCGAAGATCGTCCTCTGATGGAGTTGAACCAGCGTGACATGTGTCATGTGTACTGGGTGGCATAGTTGCATTTATTAATTTGTTAGACTCTTCTTGACTTTCTTTTTCTGGAGCCTCTTGATCAAGCTTCATCCACACATGTGGCTTATATTTCCAAAACTTCTTACGTTGGAAACTCTGGGGTAACTTTTCCACTAGTAAGGTGTTTCCAAGTAAGGGTTCATTTGCTATGCATACTTCTTCCAGTCCCTCAGGTGACGTTTTAGTTGAGCATTTGTGTCTGCAACTCTAATTAACAAGATCACTCAGATTCACTAAGGGTTGTCTATGCAATAAAATCAAGGGCGAGGTTAATTGTGCGTGTTTTTGCTGGTCTCTCATAGATTGGAGTTTCTCCAATGCTATCGGTTTCTTGAACTTTAGATTCTCAAAGTCCCTTGGCATTGCTATTGGCACACTGCCACTTGTATAATTCTTGAAGTACTCCGGCACTTCTCGAAGATTGGCCTCTAATGGGGTTGAACTAGCCTAACATGTGTCATGTGTACTGGGTGGCATAGTTGCATTTATTAATTTGTTAGGCTCTTCTTAACTTTCTTTTTCTAAAGCCTCTTGATCGAGCTTCATCCACACATGTGGCTTATATTTCCAAAACTTCTTACATTGGGAACTGTGGGGTAACTTTTCCACTAGTAAGGTGTTTCTAAGTAAGGGTTCATTTGCTATGCATACTTCTTCCAGTCCCTCAGGTGACCATTCAAGAGGCAGTGATTTTGATTTTGAGGGAGCTGACTTTGCAAGGTACAATTCGACGATCCTTGATTGGAATCATTTAAATTCATTGAAGTGCGGCCTTGGCTTTTTTGCGATTTCCTCCTTTAGCTTTCTTGCGGGATCTTCTGCTGGTTAAGAATGCCCTTGCAGCATCGGCAGTGATTCCCCTTTCCTTGCATCCAAGAACCATAGCAAAGCATTTTGCCTCACTATCTTTCAATGGCCCCATTTTGGCAATTTTTCCTAGCATGCATTCTTCCTCTTCATTCAATGTAACATGTTGAGCATGCACCATACTTCTTGTAGTAGGACAAGTCCCTCTCACTCTAGTTTTGGTTATAGGTGAAGCAATACCTTTCTCTGTGTCTTTTTTTGAACTACGAATAGACATATGAGATTCGACATTCATCCTTTTGAGCACTTCTTTGTTTTTTTCTTTGAATTCAAGGATCATTGGTTGAAAATAATAGAACATATCATGCCCTTCGACAATCGGAGCTTGACCAAATCTATTAGAAGAGATGGCACTGCGCACATCTACTGCATCATCTAGCATCTATAGGTATGGCAATAACTCATGAAGCAAAATAGAATCACCACAATCTATATCAAATTTTGTAGGAAAAATGCAATTTTCTGCTAGATTAACACAACCCGTGTAAGGCAAAACGTCAATGAACACTATTCTTGCTCGTTTGCATTCCTCTTTAAAACAACAGCACACTCTCATTAATGGTTTAAACTACTTCCACATTCATCCTATCTGGTCAAATGATTCTACTCTTTGTATGCTTGTGGCATGCCATCGCACCCCAAACCATGAAGAAATGTAACTTTCTGTTAACATGATGCTCCAAAGTGTCCAGCATGTGTTACACCATGCCCTTTTCTCCTCCAGTGGACCAAATGCCAACATGGCAGTGATCAAGCAACCATTGTAGAAACTCTAAACACCCAGGATGGAGAACAAGCCAATGCTTCCCATTGTGCAAGCTCATATGTTTGTTTGACTTCGAAAAACAACGCTCGAGCAATAACCCTTTCAAATCTATTATCACTGCTAGTCTTATTTTTGTTATCACCTCTTTTAACATTATTTCTGAGGGTGACATTATGTCTTCTCCTTTACCTTCTAAGATTTCTTCCTGCACCTTGGCTTCATACAATGACATTGCATCTTCTCCTTTACCTTCTAAGCTTGCATCCACATTTGTCAATGGAACATTAACTCCAAACATTGCATCCTCAATATTTTCAATCAACCATGTTGAGCTTGGAACTTGCATGATAATGTTCAAATTAGGCACATAACGAATCATTGGATCAGGTGTCACATGTACAGGCAATGCTTCTAGCAATGTGAAATTGAGATGGCCAAGATCTGTTGATAAACAAGGAAATGAAATTCATAAGTAGAAACAAACTGAAGATTGAGTTGGAAAACCAAATTGTCAAACTTTAGGTTGTGTGCTCTCAATGAAATTTGTTTGTGTGAAAGCATTCATGTTTTTCTTTTTCAAAACAAAATTGGATTACTAAAAAAAATAAAGCATTCATGTTCATATGCATAGTATACCCCCTAAAGTTGTTGAATCTATACCCTTTCAAGTTATTTTAATCCCCAAAACTACATATCCTTACAATGCCAAAAACCTTTGTGTAATAGATAGAGTGGAGTCCAACATTATCTAGCATTGCCCGAGTGTTCCCACTAAGAAAAGAATTGGCCAAGTGGCCAAAACATATTTGAGCATTCATATGAAGTGAATAAGGATAGAAACAACAATTTACACTAATTCATTCATCATGATCAAGACTCAACACACTTTTTAACATTTATGAACTCATAAATAAATTTGGATGTGTATCACACTCCGAAGGTATTACAACATGCAAACACATCTTTTCATGAAATATAGAAAATTAAACATATTCGAGAATACATATGAATGTTTGAATCATGGCAATGAGATAGAAGAAATTTCCAAGTAATATTAAAAGATCTTTGGAACGAAATTAATACATCATATGGAGAATATAGCAAGATAACATATGGAAAACACGAACACCATATAAAAGGACAATTTCAAGGACCTGTTGCTTCCTCTTCTGTTTCCCAAAACTTTGAAGCATGTTTTTGCAAATGCTCATGCTGCTCTTCATTGAAGGGTTGAAGCTCTTTTTGTCCTGGTATGGTATCAATTTCTTTATCCCCTCCACCTTTAGTTGTATCATCTTCTTTTGATACCCCCTCTATTGCCAATGTTGACTCTGTGCCAACATGAACTTATGAAGAAAGAGAAGGTGATACAACTTTGTGATACAACTTTGTGTTACAACTTTGTGTTACAACTTCTAGACACAACTTTATGTTACGACTTTATGTAACAACTTTGTGTTACAAGTTTATGTTACAACTTCTACATGAAGAGAGAGAATGTGTTACGACTTTGTGACACAACTTTGTGTAACAACTTTGTGATACAACTTTGTGACACAACTTTGTGTTACAACTTTGTGTAACAACTTTGTGTTACAACTTCTACATGTAGAGAGAGAAAGTGACACAACTTTGTGTTACAACTTTGTGTAACAACTTTGTGTTACAACTTCTACATGTAGAGAGAGAAAGTGATACAACTTTGTGTTACAACTTTGTGATACGACTTTGTGTTACATGCAGAGAGGGAAGCTCTCCAACTTGTATAAATACCCCATAATGGAATGAAGCCCACACTCTTGGGGCATTGTGTTGAGTCTACATTGGTATTCCAAGCATTTGTCTCAAGTGTCCATGCTTCCTTGCACTGCACGTCCAAAAGCATGTCCTAACCTTGCAACCCTTCTCCCCTCTCCTCCAACCCTGCAACCCATCCTCTCCCTCTCCTCCTCCCTCCTCCCTCCTCCTCCTCCCTCCTCCTCCTCCTCCTCCTCCTCCCTCCTCCTCCTCCTCTCTCCTCCCTCTCCCTCCTCCTCTTCCCTCCTCCTCCTTCCTCCTCTCTCTCTTACTTCACCCATGCTCTTACACCTTCTTCCTCTCCCACTCCTATGCTTCCCTAAACCCTTAACTCAATGATCTACGAGGGAGACGAGTTCTCCACCATGTACTTTACTCTGAACCTTGGATCCTCCTCCTAACTCTGAACTCTTTCTAAACCCTGGAACCTCCTTCTGAACCCTTAAACTCCTCCTAAACCCTACAACCCCCAATGGAGGCGGAAGCCTTCATTACCCCAACAACAATGGTTTACGTGCCTTTTACACATGCTTGCATTATGTTTACTCACCACACTTAAGCCTACGTCTCTCACCGGAACACGACTCGAGGTCCTAAGCTACATATATACTACAACGACAATTCCAATATATCTGTAGGTGACAAAAAGCCTCGGAACCCTGCAACATAGAATACCTAGCTCTTCCTACAAAAGTGGTAGGAAAGAGCCAACATTTGGCGCCGCTGCCGGGGAGACTAGCGTCTCAAGTAGCGAGTAAACATGCGTAGGTAGGTGTAAAACAAGTCACTACTTCAAACTTTCACGCACATACCACTCAAGGGCAAGGAGAGTAAAAATTTTTCCAAATCTAGCCAAACATATCAACCCCAAACATCCACTTTGGGTTACTACCTTAAGAGATTTTCTTAATTTCTTAAATAAAAGCCACATGATGTACAATTAGGCTAGGTAGTGGAGACGGTTGCGTAGAGCTTTCAATTACGATCATTTTACCTTTTTACAGAAAGGCAAACCGAGCTCTCCATAAAAAGTTATGGCTCGGGAAGAGTTTAGGGTTAAACCCTAAACCTAAACCCTAAACCTAAAATCCAAACCTATAAAAACCTACTCCACCCCCCCCTCATTCTTCATCTCACACTTTTTGCCTCCATTCTCTTCCTCCTTCCGAGCCCCACGCAAGACACTCCTCCCTCTCCATCGACCGCCCCCTTACTCCTATCCTCGCCATGTAAGTAACATCGAGCCCTTCTCGCAGCAATGACCTAGCTTTCCACCCACCGTCCATTGTTCCGCGACAATCCCGTTCCATCGAGAAAGACTTGGAAAGCGTCAGGTAACCACTTCGCCTTGCTTTTCAATTTCCGTCTTTCAGTTTTTTTTGTTGTTGCTCTTTTACCCCTCCCCTTTCCCCCACCACCACCTCCCCCTCTCCACCACCTCCCCTCTCCCCCTCCCCCTTCATCTTCCCCCTCCACTACCACCTCCCCTCTCCCCCACCACCACCTCCCCACCACCCCCTCCCCCTTCATCTCCACCCCACCTCCCCCTCACCTCCCCCTCTTCCTCCTCTCCCCTCCACCATCAACCGCCCTCCCCCCTCCCCCTTCATCTCCACCCTCCCTCTCCTCTCATCTCCCCCTCCCCCTTCACCACCATCTCCCCCTCTTCCCCCTCCCCTCTCCACCACCACCTCCCCCTCTCCCCCCCCCTCACCCTCCCCCTCTCCCCCTCCCCCTCTACCACCCCTTTCCCCCTCCCCCATCCCCCTCTCTCACCTTTCTCTCTCCCACCCCCTCTCTCTCTCACTCTCCCCCTCATTCCCGCCCCCACCCATTCTCTCTCTCTCCCCCTTACCCCCCTCGTTCCCCCATCCCCCTCACCCCCCTCCCCCTCTCGTTCCCCCTTACCCCCTCTCGTTCCCCCTTACCCCCCTCACCCCCCTCCCCCTCTCGTTCCCCCTTACCCCCTCACCCCCCTCCCCCTCTCGTTCCCCCATCCCCCTCTCTCCTCCTTACCCCCCCTCGCCCCCTTACCCTGCTCAAACCCCCCACCCCACCCCACCCCACCCCACCCCCTCCCGCGGCGGCGCTCCGCAGCGCCGCCGCCGCCGCCGACCCCGCGCCCGCCCCGCCGCTCGCGCCTCCCCGCCCCGCGGCGGCGCTGTGGCCGCCGCCCCGCCCCGCCGCTCGCCATTCCCCGCCCCGCGGCGGCGCTGTGGCCGCCGCCCCGCGCCCCCCCGCCCTCCCCCGCCCCTCCCCGCTACCCTAACCCCGCCCCGCGCCCCCCCGCCCTCCCCCGCCCCTCCCCGCTACCCTAACCCCGCCCCGCGCCCCCCCGCCCTCCCTCGCCCCTCCCCGCACCCACCCCGCCCGCGCCCCCTCTGCCCCGGCCGCCGCCCCGCGGCGGCGACCCCGCCCCGCCCCGCCGCTCGCCATTCCCCGCCCCGCGGCGGCGCTGTGGAAGCCGCCCCGCGCCCCCCCGCCCTCCCCCGCCCCTCCCCGCTACCCTAACCCCGCCCCGCGCGCCCCGCGCGCCCCCAACCCGCCCCGCCCCGCGCTCCCCCCGTCCGCCACCCCGTGCCCCCCGCCCGCGCAAACCCCCTCGCCCCCCCTCGCCCTCCCCCGTTCCCCCCGCCGCGTCAAACCCCCCCCCCCCCCCCCCCTCTGCGGGCGCCGCCGTCGGGCAGCCCCCCCCCACACAAAAAAAAAAAAAATTAACTAAACCTAACCAAACTAACCCTAACCTCACATTAACTCTCGATATAGTTTAACCACAGTTAGGTTAGTACTAACTACAGTTAGTATCTAACTACAGTTAGTATCTAACTACAGTTAGGTTAGTACTAACTACAGTTAGTTAACCCTAGGTTAGATAGTTAACCTCAGTTAGATTAGCTACGTAGGTTAGGTTAGTAGTACTTGCGGTTAGGTTAGTTTAGTTAGCCCTCAGTTAGATTAGTTACGTAGGTTTGGTTAGCCGGAACTGCGGTTAGGTTAGTTTAGTTAGCCCTCAGTTAGGTTAGACTAACTACAGTTAGTATCTAACTACAGTTAGTTCAACCTCCCAGTTACAGTAACTGGGAGGATCTAGGTTAGTTACTCTAACTAGAGTCACTTGGTTTCAACCCCTCGGTTGGACTTAAAGTCCATTCACACCACCATTAGGACCCCCCAAACGCCAAATTTACCCCTCCTTTAACCCCTCGAAACTCATCCGTTTGGGACCCAAATTGAACCCCGTTTGAACCCCGATTTCACACACGGAAACACCACGTTACGGGGTATTTTTCCAACCCATTGCACACCATTTCGGCATCCCTAGCACACGTTCGTTCGCGCCCCCGTGTGGGCCTCATTTTGCATTAATTCACTCGTATTTTCACGCCGCGACCTCCGATTAACGATCCGTCTGCACCATCACATTTCCCTACACACGTAGGACAATCCTAGGCACATTATTAACACGACGGTCCCTACACATGTTAACATCACTCTAACTCTCCTAACGACACCACCTCCACGCCCGCCCTTGGGGTAGCGATCCCCTTGGCAAATCACGCACCATCTGCATGCAGTTACGTTCCGGCCAACGACTTCGACTCCAACGCTCGCCCCATCCGCAACTAACTCCACTGCAACAACCGCCCCCGCCAATCCTCTACCCCGAATCCCCCCCTGAGATTCAACAACTTCCTTTAACTCCTCCTCGCCCCAACATGGCTGGACGTCGTCCTGAGCATGATGGGGACATCGAGCTCGATGCCGAGGCTGACAACTTCTTCAATCGACGAAATCACAACAATCACGGCCGACGCCCCTTGGGAAAACTGGAACTTCCCAAATATAATGGTCGGGGAGACCCTGCTCGCTTCCTCCAACATTTTGATGCCGCATGTCGAGCAGGTGGTGATCAATCCCATGAAACTAAGGTGGCTTGGTTTCCAATGGCCTTAACTGATGAGGCGTCAGAATGGTACCTCGACCTTCTTGTGGAAGAACGTGCCACATGGGACCTACTTCAAACCGAATTCAAACGTCGCTTTCAAACGGAAAGGCTACAAGATGATCCCGCTCTCCAACTCAGCAAGATCGAACAAGGCCGGAGGGAAGATGTACGCACATACCTGGGAAAGATGAAGAGATTGATCGCCAAATGTGACCCACGCCCAGATGCAAAGCACCTCACGGCATGGTTCATAGCAGGTCTACGAAAGAAAATCCACAAGGAGATGAAAAAGATAAGTAGCTATGAAACATTCAGTGCTGCTCATGCGGCAGCCATTGACATCGAAGATGGCATGACAGATTCAGACACTAGCAGTGATGATGCCAGGTCCAATACACGAGATAAGCGCTCGAAAAAAGGTAAATCAAAGGACATTGCCGAAACATCCAATGAAGATCGCCTCGAGGCCATGACCTTGAAGCTGAAAGAAGATATGATGCAGGCCATGGATCAAAAACTTCACTTGTCTCAGCCGCCAACTCAAACATACCCACGGCGAGAAAATGTCTGGTGCCCACACTGCTTGGCAAATCATACAGCAAATGAATGCCCAGTCCTAAGAGCAAGAATCAATGCACAAGCAAATCCACCGCCACGGTTGTGGTGCCATATCTGTGTCGTCGGCGGCCATGATGAGACCAGTTGCATCTTCAACATGCGCAACTATCCGCCTCGACCACCACAATACCAAGCGGCACCCATGCCAGTATACAGGCAACCGGCACTTGCACAAGCGCCCCCAGCTCCGAGACTAAATCCTGTTCCCGTTCGGACACAAGTCCCACAACTACTCAGGAATCCGAATCCACGACCGTATCCAAGAGCAGCAAATCCAGCTCCTCAGGCAGTTCCAATACATCAATTACAAGCCGAGGAAGTCGACTCGCTATTTGAGTATGAAGCAGAGTACCCAGTGTACTACGTCGAAGGCGCAGAGGGTTTAATACCAGTCTATGCAAATCAAGTGCGACCCAACACATTTCGCGCACCAATCAAGTGTTACGGTTGTGGAGAAAATCATAGAATCGCAGAATGCCCTCATCGCGGTAGCCCAGCCACTTTCCAACCACTCTGCAGAGATTGTGGCATAGGACATGCCTGTATGGATTGTCCCATGAAAAATAAGGTCCCAGAACAAACAGAGGTTAAGCCCGACGTCCCCATCGGCATCATTGGGGTGGACCATCAAAGTCTGGGACCGGCAAGTCTAAGGTCACAACCTATCAATGTAATTACACGCCAACAGAAAGCGGCTACGAAGGACCCTATCATTCCGATCCAACCGAAGCGACTTCTGCGAAAGAAAGCACAAGTTCCTCCACCTCCGCCAAGCAATGAGGAGCCGAGTTCATCTACATCAACTCCCGAGCCTCGAATAAAAGAAGCTCCATTCCCGAATGCAGAGGTGGAGAAGGCTCGTTTTCAGGCACTTCAGCAATGGGTCCAAAATGAACAAGCTCAATTTGAGGCTCAGAAACAAGCTCAAGACCCACTCCATGACTTGGCCCAACAAAGTATTGATACTGTACTCGAGCCTTTGTTCCAACAACAGACTCCACAACAGAATGTACCACCCCGTCAACTTGAAGGAGCTGCACTCTCTAGTATCCTGAGTTGCCCTGTGTCCATTCCCATCGGAATCCTCTTACGAAATTGTCCCAACCTCTGGGAGAGTTTCAAAGGATGGATTGAACTCGCAAATCCCTCTCCACCTATGAACGACATTGATGATATCCCTGTGCGGATGGGTGGGAAAGATGACATACGCAACATCACTGTGCCTTTGATCCACAAGGCATATAATGAAATCCAAGCCATAGTGGATGGTGGCGCAGGTGTCAATGTCCTATCAAAGGAGCTTTACGAAGAATGGGGTCTCCCACCAATGCAAAAGGCTAATTTCAACATACGCCTTGCCGATGATTCACGGGCTAAACCCTTGGGAATAGTGAATGGTGTGTCCACAAAGATCGCAGGAGTCCGCTTTTCCCTTCAATTCACAATCTTGGATCTCCCCAAAAAATCCTATCAAATCTTACTGGGACGTCCTTGGTTACGGGAAGCATCAGTCCTCCATGACTGGGGAACGGATAGATTGACAATCCAGAATCGAGACACTGCAGTCAGGGTGAATGTGGGGACAGGAGCTATTAAACCCATTGTTCCTAGAGCATTGGATGACACATCTTCCACGACAATCTCGAGCAAATCAGATCCCTTGCAACAGCATGCCATAGCAGGTGACTCACAAAGCAATGTCAATAATTGGATACAAACATTGGCAACCATCGACAACTGCCATTCATTAGACCCCATCTTCTCACAGATAGATGTTAACACACTACAGGTCGATCCTCCACCGACACATGAAGAACCAATCGATCTAGAGATGCCTTTCTTTATGGCTGACCTCGAATGGGATAATGAACCTGAAGAAGGTACCCATACCAATGATGACTCCGATTTTCCTTGGGACCTTGAAACAGAGGCTGCGAATGCTGCAATTGAAGATCAAATCTTTGATAATGACCTAGCCATTCTGCATGCCCTAATGGCAGTTGAGCTCCCAAAAGTTGAACCTCCACAGTTGCATAACAGCAGACGATCCCGCAAGAAAGCTGCAGGAGGAAATCGCAGAAGAGCCAAGGCCGAGCACTTCAATGAATTCGAACGAGTCCAAACACGGATTGTGGAATTGTATCTTGCAAAGGCAGTCCCCTCAAAGTCAAAACCACCACCTCTTGAATGGTCCCCTGAAGGACTGGAAGGAGTATGTGCAGCACATGAACCCTTACTTGGAAACACCTTGCCAGTGGAAAAGTTACCCCACAGTTCCCAACGTAAGAAGTTTCGGAAATATAAGCCACATGTGCGGATGAAGCTTGATCCAGAGACTTCAGAAACAGAAAGGAAAGAAGAGCCTAACAAATTACTAAATGCAACTATGCCACCCAGTACTCATGACACATCTCAGGCTAGTTCAACCCCATCAGAGGCCGATCTTCGAGAAGTGCCGGAATACTTTAAGAATTATACAAGTGGAAGTGCACCAATAGCAATGCCAAGACCAATCAGGGAATCTGAAGTTCAAGAAACCGATAGCATTGGAGAAACTCCAATCTATGAGGGACCGGCAAAAACACGCACAATAAACCTCGCCCTGGAAGGGGAGGATAAAAAGTTGGTTTTCATTGGGAAACAGCTCCGTCAAGAAGATGAAATCAAACTCAAAGACCTCCTAATGGAATACCGTGACTGCCTAGCATGGTCATACAAAGAGATGAAAGGAATTTCACCAGAAGTGGCAGTTCACACGATCCCTATAAGGGAAGGTGCTCGCCCTAAGGTATGTGGACCTTATCGCACAAATCCTAAATATGGCACCATGGTTTATGATGAGCTGGAAAAACTCCTAGATGCCGGATTCATCTACGAGATAGAGCACACTGATTGGGTTTCACCCATTGTCATTGTGCCTAAACGCAACAAGAAGCTCAGAATATGCGTAAACTTGAAAAATGTGAATGCCGCCACAATTAGGGATCACTACCCCCTACCCTTAACAGAAACAGTGTTGGAAAAGGTGGCAGGATCCGAAATTTATAGCTTCTTGGATGGCTTCAGTGGCTATAACCAAGTACAAATTGCTCCTCAAGACCAATCAAAAACAGCATTTGCTACAGAATGGGGTATTTTTGCATATAGAGTCATGCCATTCGGCCTTTGTAATGCCCCAGCCACATTCCAGCGAGTCATGTTCACAGCTTTCAAGTCATTTTTGAATAAGTTTTTACAGGTCTTCTTGGATGATTTGTGCATCCATTCAACCAAACAGGACCACTTCAAATGTCTGGAAGAAGTACTAATCAAATGCAGGGAGTATGGCATCTCCTTAAATCCAACAAAATGCCAGTTCATGGTCACCCACGGAGTTGTTTTAGGACACATCGTCTCTCAACATGGGATTGCAACTGACATGGACAAAATCAAAATCATCATGGAATTGCCTCCTCCTACAAATTCCAAAGGTGTACAGGTCTTTATGGGACATGCCGGCTATTATAGAAGATTTATATTGCGGTATGCCATGATAGCTAGACCTCTTTACAAATTATTAGTGGAGTTCTTATGGACCGAAGAGTGCGACCAAGCCTTTGAGCTTTTAAAGTGGCGCCTAATCACAGCACCCATCCTTCTATCTCCCAATTGGGATATTGATTTTCATGTTCATACTGATGGCTCCAAGTATGCAATTGGGAGTGTGCTTTGTCAACCTGGTGAACATAAGAAAGACTACCCAGTCTACTTCGCCAGTCGACAACTCAATGATGCAGAGATCAACTATACAACCACAGAAAGAGAAGCCCTAGCAATGGTGTACAGTGTAAAGAAATTTCGGCACTATCTCCTTGCAAATGATTTTGTCTTCTACACCGACCATCAAGCATTGCTTTATCTTGTGAACCGTCCATGTACCACAGGAAGAATAACCAGATGGCTCCTCTTGCTACAAGAATTCAACTTCAAAATTGTGGTCCGCAAAGGTGCCCAACACTACATTGCCGATCACATGTCTCGAGTAAAGACAGGAGAAGAAGCCACTGGAGTAGAAGATGACTTACCAGATGCCACACTATTTCAAATAGATGCTGTTCCAGAATGGTGTGGAGATATCATTGGGTACTTGATGGCAGGAAGACCACCCCCTGACATGAAAGCAGTAGAGGCCAGAAAATTGATTCTAAAGGCTGCACCCTATCAACTCATTGCAGGACAACTATACAAGATGGGCAAGGACCAGATATTAAGAAGATGTGTAATGCCTCATGAGATCCTGCCAATCCTGAGTGAAGTCCATGAAGGCATTGCAGGAGGACACTTCCAAGGGGAAGCCACAGCAAGAAAAGTTCTCCTCGCAGGCTACTGGTGGCCAACACTGTGGGCAGATGCCTATGAATATGTAAAAGGCTGTGATGTTTGCCAACGAACTATTAAACCACAACACAAAGACTTCAATCCCCTAACAACAATTGTTGCACAACAACCATTTGAAAAATGGGGGATTGATTATGTGGGTCCCATACATCCAGCAGCAAAAGGAACACAGGCACGCTACATCATTGTGGCCACTGATTACTTTACAAAATGGGCTGAAGCTAAGGCAGTCAGAAAGGCAGATGCCAAAAGCACAGCAAGATTCTTGTACGAACATGTGATCACCCGATTCGGATGCCCCATTGAAATTGTGTCGGATAGAGGCACACATTTTGTCAATGAGGTAATCCAAGAACTCTTGTCTGGCTTCATGGTCATTCATAGAAAAAGCTCACCCTACTACCCCCAAGGGAATGGATTAGCAGAATCCACAAACAAAATCATATGCAATATCCTCACCAAGGTAGTAGAACCGCAGCGTTCTGATTGGGCAGAGAAACTGCATGCAGCCTTATGGGCATACAGAACCACATTCAAGGTCAGTACAGGGAACACACCTTTTCAATTGGTGTACGGCCTTGAAGCCGTGGTCCCACTTGAATTTATAATACCAAGTCTGCGCATCGCAATACAAGAACGCATGGGTGATCATGAGTCCTTGAAAGAAAGGCTCTGTCAGTTGGAAAAGCATACAGAGACCAGACTAGTCGCTTATCATGCCATGACAACAGAAAAACGTCGAAGAAAGGCATGGTTTGACAGGAATCTGAAAGCTAAAGACATCAAGGAAGGCGACTTAGTCCTGTTATACAATGCCAAAGTACACAAGGGAAAACTGAAATATCTAGGTCAAGGACCCTACCGAGTACGCAAGATGAATCCCATTGGAGCTGTGCTACTTGAAACACTTGATGGAGTCCAATTCAACACAACAATAAACGGGAGCCGACTGAAGCGCTACTACATCAACACGCGAGCCATCCCCGACAAAAACGAAGATTTGGGAAACCAAGTCTTCCTTAGTTAGGATTAGATTGTATCACAAGCACTCACTCGCATATGCACGTTTTTGCACATATAGTTTGCACTAGATTGTTACACGCACACTCACTGCATCGGCACGTTTTTTGCACATTAGGGATGTTTGAGTCTTAGTTTCCCTATCAAATCCCACAAATAAGCATATAGTTAGACACATCACATGCACTCACATGATTTTGCATAGGCACATAATAGATTGCATAAAAAATAGTATCACACACTTTCATTCCATACTCTCAAAGCATGCAATGAATTCACACGCAGTACACAAAGCTATGCCAAAACTCAAGATGAATTGGCAACAGAGTCTGCAGCCTCCGCAACGAGACCCCCGCCAAACATCACAGCCGTCTCCTATATGCAAAAATATCAAACTTGCATACTAATTATCTACAAGCTCAATGCTACGGGTGCAATCGCATCCAACATGTATGCAAGATAGCAAGAAATGACAGCCTCCACAACGAGACCCCCGCCAAACCTCTTCCCAAGAAGATTCGATGGCAGCGTCCGCAACCTCAGCAACGAGATCCCCTCTGACATTCATAGTCATCTACCCCTCCTCAAGTGGAGATAAGCTTCTTGACCAACATCCTTTTATACCAATCCTCCACAACGAGACCCCCGCTAAACCTCTTCCCAAGAAGCTTCGATGGCAGCGTCCGCAACCTCAGCAACGAGATCCCCTCTGACATTCATAGTCATCTACCCCTCCTTAAGAGAAGATAAGTTTCTTGACTATTAACTACACATTGTGTGGTGCAAAAGAATTACAGCAGGAACGACTCGCATACCACAAGCTAAATAGCCACTGGATTACGCACATGGCATCTCAACTCTGAAATCAAAATAATCCATAACCCGAGGACGGGTAATAAAATGGATCCGGGAGTATGTTGACTCTGTGCCAACATGAACTTATGAAGAAAGAGAAGGTGATACAACTTTGTGATACAACTTTGTGTTACAACTTTGTGTTACAACTTCTAGACACAACTTTATGTTACGACTTTATGTAACAACTTTGTGTTACAAGTTTATGTTACAACTTCTACATGAAGAGAGAGAATGTGTTACGACTTTGTGACACAACTTTGTGTAACAACTTTGTGATACAACTTTGTGACACAACTTTGTGTTACAACTTTGTGTAACAACTTTGTGTTACAACTTCTACATGTAGAGAGAGAAAGTGACACAACTTTGTGTTACAACTTTGTGTAACAACTTTGTGTTACAACTTCTACATGTAGAGAGAGAAAGTGATACAACTTTGTGTTACAACTTTGTGATACGACTTTGTGTTACATGCAGAGAGGGAAGCTCTCCAACTTGTATAAATACCCCATAATGGAATGAAGCCCACACTCTTGGGGCATTGTGTTGAGTCTACATTGGTATTCCAAGCATTTGTCTCAAGTGTCCATGCTTCCTTGCACTGCACGTCCAAAAGCATGTCCTAACCTTGCAACCCTTCTCCCCTCTCCTCCAACCCTGCAACCCATCCTCTCCCTCTCCTCCTCCCTCCTCCCTCCTCCTCCTCCCTCCTCCTCCTCCTCCTCCTCCTCCCTCCTCCTCCTCCTCTCTCCTCCCTCTCCCTCCTCCTCTTCCCTCCTCCTCCTTCCTCCTCTCTCTCTTACTTCACCCATGCTCTTACACCTTCTTCCTCTCCCACTCCTATGCTTCCCTAAACCCTTAACTCAATGATCTACGAGGGAGACGAGTTCTCCACCATGTACTTTACTCTGAACCTTGGATCCTCCTCCTAACTCTGAACTCTTTCTAAACCCTGGAACCTCCTTCTGAACCCTTAAACTCCTCCTAAACCCTACAACCCCCAATGGAGGCGGAAGCCTTCATTACCCCAACAACAATGGTTTACGTGCCTTTTACACATGCTTGCATTATGTTTACTCACCACACTTAAGCCTACGTCTCTCACCGGAACACGACTCGAGGTCCTAAGCTACATATATACTACAACGACAATTCCAATATATCTGTAGGTGACAAAAAGCCTCGGAACCCTGCAACATAGAATACCCAGCTCTTCCTACAAAAGTGGTAGGAAAGAGCCAACAGCCAATATTGGTTCTTGCAAGCCAGCCCATTGTCGAATTTCATGATTACTGTAAGCATACGTGCAACAGATACTTTCCACCTTCGCCAACCTCTCATAAGTCTCAACAACTGAAACAACATGCCTCTTACAAGAAAGAGACTCTATTGCAGCAAGCCCCTTAGAGAACAAGTCCAGTACATACTCATCTTCTCGACACAAACCCATGATCATGTCTTTCATGATACTTGAACGTTTTCTTTTCAAGGACAATTCAATGTCAAATTCATCAACATCATCCTCGTCATCATCATCCTCATCACCTGATTCTTCTGCACCACTTGATTTTTCATATTTTCATCTGCAACATATATTGATGGATTACATTGTGCATTGGCATAGCGCTCAATATCGTTGAAATGCTTTTCCTTGCTTACCAGTACACAGGCAATTAAGCCATCCATAGATCCAATGGCAAATGTATCTGTAGTTTCAAAATTAAGGCAACCGAAGTGTATTTTATATTGTCCACATGTCTTATTTAATGCATTCTTCAAACATGATACATGATCCATGGTCAAGAACACCACAAGAAGGAATTGCACTGGGGGAGAAGCGATTGTCATCAAGCTTTTCAACAAACACTCAAAGCGATCCTCGTTCCAATTTCTACTTCTGCTTGGTCCATACATTACATCCAAAAAAGCAACCCCTATTGCCATTGGCTCTTGGTACACATTATGTATAAATTCCATTCCCTCCATGTTTGAACCGACTGTGTAGAACCTCCAAGGCCGGGTGGAATTCGGTCCATGACTCGAACCTTCACTTTGTCTCATAATCCACCTCAGATACCCCTTTGCAGCATCAGGCAATGGTGGAGTTTCCTTGCCCTGTTGAGGCTTCACTTTTAACCATGAATCAAAGCAACCACGAATCCAATGATACAATTCTGGAGTAATTTTAAAATGTAATCTACACTCATGCCAATTTTTTAACATTAAAGAAGGATGTTCTGCCGATATAAACATATAAAGTTCTTCTTGTAGTGCAGCATCTCTCTTGATCTGCATAGCTCGTCCTTCAATATCAAGAATCATGGCATCAGTCTTTGTTTTAGCTATGACTACTCTACCTTCCTTAATGTCATTTTGAATTTGACCAATTTGATCATCACTCAATCCACGCAAGCATCTAAACATTGAGACTGTGGGTTACCTACGGCATTTTCCATCTTGTGAATATTTGCCTGCAATGTAATCCTTAAGGATGGAGATCCAACCATCATAAATGGCATCGCTTGTGATTATTATATGTACTACATCCTTCGTGGCAAAGCTATTGCCCAATGTTACCTTGCCAATGTCAATGAAAGCCTACAAAATATATGAATCCATTAGAATGCAATAATTAAGAAAACATTCTTGTAAAAAATGATTCATAATTAAAATCTGTACTTACATCCCAATTCTCACGATCTGGATGTCCTTTTGCAGGCCCTTGTTGTGCTTTCTTCGGTCTGTAGTTATCAATGTCCCCTCACCTGCTTAAGTATATCAATGTATGGAGATTGTCTCAAGATATTTTGAGACTCTAGGTTTGCCATCTTTGATATCTCCACACAAAAGCAATATTTTAGTATCATATATTGAATGTTGTCCAGATAGTATCCAGTAGTGGCACTTGGTTAAATCCTTTTTATCTACCCGTTCTAGGGGCTGCTTTCTTTCAGGATTGAAAGGCATTAAATCCGCTACAGCAGCAGGAGGCCTAGAGTTATAACCGAAGTCTGCAGCAAGCTTCTCCACATGCTCTTTGTTCAACCCTCTATATACATAGCTTGGAGGAGCTTTTTGACATCTTGCAACTAGAATTGGAAATGTTGCATGCAACTCGAATGGGTAGTATTTTTCATATTCCACCGAGCCTGATGGTTTCTTTTGCCCTTTTTTTCCTATGACCTTTCCGCTTGGCTCCAATTCACTACCACTGCTTCTTTCCACAACTGCTAGCATACCCTCTGGAGGTGTTCCTTCCTTTGGTACATCAATTATAGTTAGCTTTTCTTTCTTTGCCCCTTCTCTGCTACCACCTAGTGCTTGAACCATAGTCGACTTTCCTTTCTTTGTTCCTTCCCCACTATCTTCCTCACTCTTGCGCTTCTTTAATGTTGCTAAAACTTTGCGATATGATTCAATGATTATTGTCACTGTGTCAATTTCATTTCCATCAATTGATTCAACACTTATCCAGCCTCTTGAGTGCATGTTGTCATCTACATCAGACTTCATACGAGATGCTTCATAATTGCTGGGATCCAAGAGAAATTTCTTATTTTAATTTATAATGATTAACAATCCAATATCTCCCTCTTTTCCAACCACATCTTCTGTGATTTGATGTACCGATCCAACACAAGTGTATGCACTTTTATTAGGTAATAAAACAAATAAGTGAACTCATGTCAACTATGCTCCCTCAACACTATATATGTCAAAGTACCAAGGTATGCTTTAAATCCACTTACAACTTTCTCAACCTTCTTCACATTTGTGTCTTTCCTGTAAAAAATCCAAGCAATATACAAACTATCATCTTTATAATCTTTAATGTTAGACAAAACACATTATCGATAAACATATCTGAAATAGAATTGAGAATTAACAATAGACATAGTGGTAGATTTGAGAAAGCACCATGGTCTAGGGAGATTTGGCCGTGCCGCCAAATCTTATGGGCTTCCTTTAAAGCACCGAAAGGGGAGGTTTGGATGTGTCGCTAAATCTTATGGGCTTCTTTCAAAGCACCAAAGTTTTGGGAGATTTGGCCTTGTGGCCAGATCTTCTGGGCTTCTTTCAAAGCACTAGGGAGTGGAGAGATTTGGCCGTGCAGCCAAATCTTCCTAGCTTCTTTCAAATCGGTTAAATCTTTCTAGCTTCTTTTAAATCACCTGGGTCTAAGGAGATTTGGCCGTGCAGCTAAATCTTGCTAGCTTCTTTCTAATCACGAGGGTCTATGGAGATTTTGCCGTGCAGCCAAATCTTTTCAAAGCACCAGGGTTTGGGGAGATTTGGCCTTGTGGCCAGATCTTGTGGGCTTCTTTCAAAGCACTAGGGTCTGGAGAGATTTGGCCATGCTGCCAAATCTTGCCAGCTTCTTTCAAATCGGTCAAATCTTTGTAGCTTCTTTTAAATCACCTGGGTCTATGGAGATTTGGCCGTGCGGCCAAATCTTTTCAAAGCACCAGGGTTTGGGGAGATTTGGCCTTGTGGCCAGATCTTGTGGGCTTCTTTCAAAGCACTAGGGTTTAGAGAGATTTGGCCATGCAACCAAATCTTGCTAGCTTCTTTCAAATCAGTCAAGTCTTGTTAAGGTTTAGGGTTTAGGGTTTAGGGTTTGGGGGTTACTCTCCCCCTCCATCTGACCTTAGGCATTTTATTTGCAAGCCTGTTTCTTTTTCAACCATAGCTTTAAAAGCTTTGAAATGCCCAAACACTTCACTTTTCTTTTTCATAAAATACACCCAAACTTTTTTGCTGTAGTCATCAATAAAAGTGACAAAATAATGACAGCCTCCAATAGATGCAGCTTTAGTAGTCCACACATCAGAGTGGATTAATTCCAATGGCTTCTTACTCTCTTGAACATGTGTAGGAAATGGTTTCCTTGCCTGTTTTCCAAATTGACAAGCTTCACATACCTTATGCATTTCTGCAACCTTGAATTTAGGCAATCTTGCAACAATATTTTGGGTCCACATTGATTTAAGTCACTGTGCATTAACATGACCAATGCATTTATGCCAGATATCAATATCTGCAACTACACCGATCCCATGTGCAAACATTGTTGTACTCAAATCAGGCATGTCCGCATCCAACGTAAACATCCTGCCCTTCTTCTTTCCTTTTGCTATCAAGCGACCGTTATTTTTCATATCCTCAACAAAGCATCCATGAGGATTAAATCTGACCTGCAAGCCCTGCTCAACCATTTGACCAACGGAAACCAAGTCCTTGGTGATATTTGGGACATGAAATACATCAAACAGGTATTTCTTTTTCCCATCCTGCATAGACAAAGGAATTTTACCAATCTGCATAATAGGATGTGCAGTATCATCACCATGTTGAGATATCGAGCTCCACTCATGATATGCCAGGGTGACCGTTGTGCATTTATGTCACCGACTTGTTAGCTGCAGATGCGGTTGGTACACTGCCCATGAATAATAGCTGGATGATAGCTATCCTTATCGGCATTAGTTCATGGCTCAGTTAGT
The DNA here is from genome assembly GCF_047967505.1 of Dipteris shenzhenensis. Classification (NCBI taxonomy): domain Eukaryota; kingdom Viridiplantae; phylum Streptophyta; class Polypodiopsida; order Gleicheniales; family Dipteridaceae; genus Dipteris; species Dipteris shenzhenensis. Next base: position 21,182,926 of record NC_141609.1, read on the forward strand.
ATGCCACCTTAGTTAGCTGAGTTTGGTTTGAGACCCACATATAGGGTTCTTCTATTTCTTTGTACTAGAGTTCTTTTGGCTTTCACAACTAAGAAGAGGAAAACTGTTTTCAGCCTCCACCTTTGTGTGTATTCCCCCATTGTGCTTGTGAGAAAGCCTCAAGTGAGACTCCTTCCCTCTCTCCCACTATCTTCACATGGTATCAGAGCCTGGTTCGTGGTAAGGAGCTCAAGAAAGCAAACCAAGTTCGCGGTGTCCTGGTAAGAGGACCAGTGTTGCTTTCCTTTTTTGAGTTTGGGAGCAAATCCCTACAGGTAGCACAGCCAGAAAGTGCAGGAGTGCATTGTCTCAGATTGAGATGCCCTTCGCGGTGTGGCCCGTTTTGGAGGCGGAAGTTCTTCGCAAGCACTCAGAAAAAGGCCCTATTTTTGCTATGCGGCCACTGTTCTGCAGGTCGGTGAAAAGTTGCCACAGAAATTGCATCATATGCCTGTGCACAGAGATATTGGGAGTTACAGAATCATCCTTGTTGCCTGTTGATGCAAAATTGTCACTAGGAAGTGACTGTGTGGTCGAATACCACTTTCGTCAGTTTTGCAGACTTGCCTGTGTGAGGCAGAAGCTATGTTTTTTGCAGTGACAGAATATTTTGCAGTGTTCTATAATGGCGTTTGATTCTCTTTCACAGATTGTCACTGAAAAGCTTGACAAGAACAACTTCCAAGCATGGAAGTTTAGAATGACGAATTTCCTTATGGGAAAAGGCTATTGGGTGTTCATTACAAGAAATGAAGAAGAACCAGTTCTTCCGAATGTTCCCAATCAACAGGAAATGCAGGCATTTAAAGGATGGCATGAGAGAGCCAGAAAAGTTTATAGTGAGCAGAGATGTTGTTTTTGATGAGATGAGCAGCTGGTATAAACCAATAAATGTGATGATTGATGTAGATGCACAAAATGGTAATGCTGCACAGAATTCACAGCAGCAATCATGGACCTGCAGTGTCCTCTAGCAGTGGTTCACATACTTCGCCATGGACAGGCAGATTGAGATCAGGAGAATCTCCTCAAAGCAATGCAGATAGTGGTATGCAGGTATCACGAAAAGGAAAAGAGAAGGTAGATCAGCCCATGTTTGATGTGAATACAGGTCACTCTTATGTGGATGGTGAATCCAGTGGCTCAGAACAGAGCATTGATGATGAGTTGGGTATTCCTTCTGTTGTTACACCTGGAGTAAGGAAGACCAGGGATGTTTTGAGAGCACCTGGAAGTGAGCCTATTTTGCACAGGTCTATTAGAGCTAGGTATCCTGTGGATAGGCTGAAATATGATGGATTTACAGCCATTCACTGTGCCTATATGGTCAAAGTGATACAGGAACCAGAACCCACTTCTTTTGAGCAAGCCATGGGAAAAGAAAAATGGGAGAAAGCCATGGATGAAGAAATGGATGCCTTGGAAGCAAATGCTACATGGGAATTGGTGCCTTTGCCCAAAGACAAGAATGCAATTGGCTGTAAGTGGGTTTATAAGGTGAAGCACAATGCAGATGGTTCTGTGAACAGATACAAGGCAAGATTAGTTGTCAAGGGGTATGCACAGACATATGGCATTGATTATGAAGAAACATTCAGTCCGGTTGCAAGGATGGCAATTGTAAGAGCAGTCATTGCTATGGCTACATTGAAAGGATGGTCTTTACATCAGATGGATGTAAAGAATGCCTTCTTGCATGGTGATTTGCAAGAAGAGGTCTATATGGAGCAGCCACCAGGTTATGTGCATGTTGTTCATCCTGAGTTTGTTTGCAAGTTGAAGAAAGCCTTGTATGGCTTGAAGCAAGCACCTAGAGCATGGTCTGACAAGATAGGACAGTATCTTGTCACTATTGGCTTTCAGATTTCTCACTTTATGTGAGAAAAATAGAGAAAGGTATTATGCTGCTTGTCATTTATGTTGATGATTTGATCATCACAGGTGATAGTGATGAAGATATCCTTCATGTGAAAATGCTATTGAAGCAGAAGTTTGAGATGAAGGATTTGGGAGAGCTACGTTATTTCTTGGGCATTGAGGTGATTAGATCACCAAGTGGGATACAGCACTTGCAGAGGCAGTATGGATTGGACATGCTGTCCAAATATGGGATGACAGGCTGTAAGCCTATTTCAGTTCCTTTGGAGCAGAATGTGAAGCTGAGTGCAGATGCAGGTGAGCTTCTGGAAGACCCTACTATGTACAGACGCATAGTAGGAAGTCTGATTTATATGACTATTACCAGGCCAGATTTGAGCTATGCTGTTGGATTGGTAAGTCAATTTGAGGTCAATTTATGCAGGCTCCAAGGAAATCGCATTTGGATGCGGCTAGACGCATACTCAGGTATGTGAAGTCCACATTGCAGTATGGACTATTTTATGAGGCTGGGGTTCAGATACAGTTGCATGGATACACTAATGCTGATTGGGCTGGTAGTTTTTCTGATAGACGATCTACCAGTGGATATGTGTTCTCTTTTGGGAGTGCTACAGTCACTTGGAGCAGCAAGAAACAGCCTACAGTTGCCTTGTCGAGCACAGAGGCTGAGTACAGGGGTGCAGCAATGGCTGCATGTGAGGTAGCTTGGTTGCATAAGCTACTTTATGATATGCATCAGTCTACAGATGGGCCAGTTGTCATTTATTGTGGCAACATGAGTAGTATATACTTGGCAAATAACCCAGTCTATCATGCTAGAACAAAGCACATAGAGGTGCATTATCACTATGTGCGGGAGAAGGTTTTACTAGGTCTTATTGATCTAGTTTATGTCAGCATAGAGGATCAGGTAGCTGACATATTCACGAAGGCGTTGGGCGCAGAGAAGCTGCGCAAGTTCAGAGACCTGCTTGTTGGTGTGCAGGAATTGGGATTGAGCTCGAGGGGGAGTGTTGAGATATCGAGCTCCACTCGTGATATGCCAGGGTGACCGTTGTGCATTTATGTCACCGACTTGTTAGCTGCAGATGCGGTTGGTACACTGCCCATGAATAATAGCTGGATGATAGCTATCCTTATCTACTCTAGTTCGTGGCTCAGTTAGTACGCCACCTTAGTTAGCTGAGTTTGGTTTGAGACCCACATATAGGGTTCTTCTATTTCTTTGTACTAGAGTTCTTTTGGCTTTCACAACTAAGAAGAGGAAAACTATTTTCAGCCTCCACCTTTGTGTGTATTCCCCCATTGTGCTTGTGAGAAAGCCTCAAGTGAGACTCCTTCCCTCTCTCCCACTATCTTCACACACCAATCTCCACAAATCCTGGTCTTTCCATTTTCCTTGCATCCTGCATCCATTCTGCATGACCTGTCATGTGGTGTTATGCACCTGAGTCAACATACCACACATCATTGCTTTCTTCTGCACTTGTCACAGAATTGGTCATGTGCTGCACCATAAACAGATGCTCATTTCTGTCATCACCCTGTCTACTAGAAGATGCATAATTCCCTTACTGCAATTTTCCATTCATGATGTCATTTTGCTTTTTATAGTAGTCTTTAGCCATATGACCCATTTTACCATTGTAGTAGCATTCAACATTGCTGTTTGCATTTTGGCCTCTCTACCATCCACCATGACCTCTTTGGCTCCCCCTGCCTCTAGAGTTACCACGTCCTCCTCCATAGGACTTGTTTTCTTGAGTTTGCTGCATATTCTGATTTCTACCACGGCCTCCAGATCGGCCTGCTCTACCTCTACCTCTACCTCTTCCAGCATTTGAATAGAAGACAATTTCTTTTGAAGTTCCTCTTGAAGAAGATGCACCACCATTTCTTTGCTCTTCAAAAATTAGAAGAGCAAACAACTTCTCAAAATCAGAAAATTTTTCACGAACGGCAATGGATGTCTGAAATTGTGCATAATCCTTTCCTAGATGTCTGAAATTGTGCATAATCCATTCAAGGTCACAGAAACTAAATCATCATCTTCCATTGGCGACCCAATGGAAGCAAGTGCATCTGCAATTTTCTTCACCTTCATGTGGTAGTGATTGATGCTCATATTTTCTCTCTGCACTTTGTGCAACTCCTGCTTGAGCTGCATTTTCTTGGCTTGCGTATTTGTGCTGTACATTTTTGCCAAAGTATCCCATGCCTCCTTTGGCGTACTTGCATCCTGAATATGCACAATCATAGAATCTAAAATATTGATATACAACCAGTACATAACTTTTTTGGCTCTCTCATGCCATCCTTTAAATGCATGCATTTCCTATTGATTGGGAACATTAGGAAGAATTGGTTCTTCTTCATTTCCTGTAATGAACTCCCAATAGCCTTTTTCCATAAGGAAATTCGTCATTCTAAACTTCCATGCTTGGAAGTTGTTCTTGTCAAGCTTTTCAGTGACAATCTGTGAAAGAGAATCAGATGCCATTACAGAACACTGCAAAATATTCTATCACTGCAAAAAACACATCTTCTGCCTCACAAGGGCAAATCTGCAAAACTGACGAAAGTGGTATTTGACCACACAGTCACTTCCTAGTGACAATTTTGAATGAACAGGCAATAAGGATGATTATGTAACTCCCAATATCTCTGCGCACAGGCATATGATGCAATTTCTGCGGCAACTTTTCACCAACTTGCAAAGCAGTGGTCGCACAGCAAAAACAAGGCCTTTTTCTCAGTGCTTGCGGAGAACTTCCGCCTCCAAAACGGGCCCCGAAATGGCCTCGAATCAAAAAAATAAAGTCACCAAGGGCTTTGCCCTTGCCCGCAGCATATACTGCCCTCTTGCCACACCACGAAGGGCGTCTCAATCTGAGACAATGCACTCTTGCACTTTCCGGCTGTGCTACCTGCAGAGATTTGCTCCCAAACTCGAAAAAGGAAAGCAACACTGGTCCTCTTACCAGGACACCGCAAACTTGGTTTGCTTTCTTGAGCTCCTTACCACGAACCAGGCTCTGATACCATGTGAAAATAGTGGGAGAGAAGGAAGGAGTCTCACTTGCGGCTTTCTCACATACACAATGGGAGAATACACACAAAGGTGGGGGCTGAAAACAGTTTTTCTCTTCTTAGTTGTGAAAGACAAAAGAACTCTAGTACAAAGAAATAGAAGAACCCTATATGTGGGTCTCAAACCAAACTCAGCTAACTAAGGTGGCATACTAACTGAGCCATGAACTAGAGTACATAAGGATAGCTATCATCCAGCTATTATTCATGGGCGGTGTACCAACCGCATCTGCAGCTGTGACGCCAAAAATTGATATTTTTAATTTGGCACTGGTATTGTTTTTCTCTATGTTTGATAAGAGTTTGAGTATCAAGTGATAGCCTAGCGGCTCTCACTTATTTCTATTTTCTATGATATTGTATGGGATTGAGAGGATGAGTGGAATGGCTCATTGTAAATACCATAGGTATGAATTATAAATACCTTGGTATGGGGTGAGAGTTATTTGTGTATGGGATATTATGAGTTTTTTAGAAAATAGGAAGAGTGAGTCATATAAAGAGGTGGGCTCATGTCCATGTGTTCCAATAATATAAGAGAGGCCACATGCCAAGCATGTGGAAGGCATGTGGAGGAGTGTGAAGTCAAGAGGAATCCTTCTAGAACTCCTATGTGGAATAAGGAGGATGTGGACATGTGGAAAAGAGAGGGTCCCTATGGGCTCCATGTGGGGAGACTCTTGACTTTCTTAATATTTTAAGAGTCTTGAGCATCTTTTGATGGGACACATGGCAAGAGTAGCCAAAAAGGACATGGATGGTGACATACGTGCTTATGTGATTGATGGGGAAAGGAATCTACAGGCAGCAATTGTAAATGGGTGAAGGAGGGTAACAAAATCTCTATAAAAGGAGCCCTCCTCTCCCTTGTTCATCAGAATCTCTTCCACCATTAGGCCTCATGTTGTTGTAGCTCTAGTCTCCCCAAGCCTCTTCCATGAGCCTTCTCTTCCTCTTGTAGATATTCTCTTATGTAGACTCTTGAGTCCTTCTCTCTCTAGTGTATTCTCTCTCTATGAGTAGTCTTGGAGCTTCCGCTCCCTCTTGTATGTATGAAACCTCTTCTTCTCCTTGGTGTTTGTAGTGTTGAGGTGGATTCTCACTCTATTTGTAATGAAGGTCACTTCAGCTTCTCTCTCTCTCTCTTGAGTGTCTCTTCCCTTTTCTTTCTTTCAAAGCCTTAAAAGTTCTTTCTATTCGGCTGCTCACTGTGCACACATGGTCCATTTGTTTCCCGAGCCACTATGCAAACTTCTTTCCCTCTTCTAGGCAAAATCTATGAGGGGTGGATCGTTGATGAAGGTGGAGTCTTGAGGGAGCATCCTGCACAGGCGAAATTAGCTTGGGTGGAGGGTAATTTTCATGACAGTTTGACCCCCTATTAGTGTTTTGCTCATAACTTTCTGCTCGGTAGTCCGATTATAATGAAATTTATATCAGCATGAAGCTCTCTTCAAGGCGCATGTTGTTATAGAATCATACCTTGAATCAGATATTGTTGCAAAAAGTTATGAGTCTCTGTGTTTGATAGTCTATTTTCATGACAGTTTTTACCCCCTTCCAATAAACTGTCCATATCTCTTCAACCATCTGTCTGTTTTCAATGAAACTTATATCAGCGCGAAGCGCATCTCAAGACGCATCTCTGTGCTTCAATCTTTGATATCATGTCTCTACTGAAAGTTATAGGCCTCTGTGTCTAATGATAGTTTGTAGAGTGTTTTGAGCTAAGTATAAAGGTGTCTATGAAGGAGGTGCAATGTTTCCTCGGAATCTACCCATCCGACCTAATCAGCCCCTTCAAACTCCTTGATATATATCAGTTCATGTCATGTTAAGCCGCAAGATCTTCTTTTAACAACGTATCGCTCTTCTCTTTGGTGCAGACCGGCTCGCTGAGATTATGGCCTCTGCTGATCCTTTCCGTCTCCCTATGCTTGACTACAACATCACTTGGAATGTTACCATCTTCATTCTCATCTAAGGGAGGAAAGTATGGTGTGGTATCTTGGCATAAGAGCTTCTTTCTAATGTCTCATTCTCAATGATAAGTATCTTTGGCAGTCAGTTCGAATGCTGCAGGAAGTGAAGAGGTGCATGAAGTTTATTACCCCCAACTTCATGTCACATCTTTTGGTGGAGACGCCGGGTACGTTTGGTATTGGATTCATCCCACCTTCCTAAACGGTCTCGGGTGTACTTGATTGCATGTTATGCCTAGAAGAGGCATGTGTTTGTATGAGATAAAGAAGATGCCTGGAAGAACTCCGTTAGAAGAGATTGCAACCCGTTTAAGAGAACTTGAAGATTATGAAGGTGATGCTCAAGCTATTCGCACAGTCACCATGATCATATCCTTTATGTTTGCATTGTTGAATATGTTGGTGAATCGACAACACCGTCAGCAGGCACAATGATAGATTGGGGATTGTTCCATGCACTGGCAACTTGGTGTGAAGAAGAGTTGAGTCTTTGGGTAGTTTTCGACTATAACAGTGGAGTGGTGATTCTCAATGCTTTCAACTTCTTTTGCTATGAAAATGATGAAGATTACAATATCTTGAAGCTTTTATGTGCACTTCCTAGTGAGAAGGGTGATTCTAGAATGCATGTATACACAATGTTTTCATGGTTGGTCACTTATTTTTGAAGATTTTGTTGAGGATCACATTGTGGAGGGTTTTCAACAAGTGGTTATGCATAATCAGTTGGTCTTGGTATACTAAGGCTCTGTGGGATCTTGTTCGGATCTTGTTTGGGATATTATTTGGATCTTGGTGTTTCCTTTTTGTGTTTCATCATGGTGATGATTCCAGTGTTTTGAGGGACCCAAGGGGAAGACCCGGAGTCTTATCTTGGGGATTTTGTTCGAGGATGCCGGCTTTTTGGATGGTCCATGAAGGATCGGGCGGAGATTTTTCCTAATTTCCTTGAAGGTGTAGCCTTGAGTTGGCATGAGACCTTGCCGAACTCTACCAAGGAGGACTGGGACCAAGTGGTGGCAGCAATGAAGCAGAGATTTGGGGCAGTGGAGTCGCCAAATGCTTTGATGTTGCAGTTGGACCGGTTCTGTCAAGGAGAGGGTGAGTTGGTCTCTGCATTGGCAATCCAATATGAAACTTTATGGACAAAGTATGAAAGGGCAGCTTTGCGAGCTGTGGCATCGGCATCATCGGCCCCTCAAAGTCTCTCAGGGATGGAGCACTTAAAGATGAGAAAATTTGTTATGGCTTTGGAGCCTCGTCTTCGCTCAAAGGTAATGAGTAAAGATCCAACAACATACGTGGAGGCGCTTCGCATTGCGACCAAGAAAGAAGCTTCTCTTAAGATCGAATCCTCTTTTGTGTCTTCAACAGCTTCAACTTCTAAGTTGGAGGTAATGAGCACTCCTCAGGTACCAAAGTCCTCTGAGTTAGATCATAATATCTCCCAATTGATGGCAGAGTTTGTTGATTTGAAATTGCATTTGGTTAATGCACGGCAACCTAGAGCACCAAAGAGTGAAGATAGGCCTCGAGATAGGAGTGGGGTCACTTGCTATGAATGTAATGAAAAAGGTCACTATCGCCCCGAGTGTCCTAGATTAAGAAAGAAAGAAGGAAAACAAGTATCCTTATTAGAAGCTTCTTCAGGGGATGAGGAAAGAGAGGTAATGATGGCTAAACGGGGGCGTGTTAAACCAAAAGAAGAAGAAGAAAGCAAGGAAGAAGTAGATGAGGAACATCAGGAAGAGGAACACCGTAGTAAGAAAAAGAAGGCATCTAGAAGGAGAATTAGCCAGTCAGACTTTCCTTTAGGACAAGGAATTCAAAGCTATGACTTGTTGTCCGACCTTAAAGAAAAGGAAGCTCATATTACCTTTGGTCAATTACTGGCTTTGTCTCCAAAACTACGGAAGGAATGGGGAAAACTAGCAAGCACAAGAGTGTCAAAGAAGAAAAAGAAGAAAATGCCATTCCTGTTGTTCAAAAGGTAGATATAGATGTTGGTGATGATGTACCTGTGGTTGATGTGATCATTGATGGTCAAGTGATTTCTAATGTGTACATTGATGGAGGTGCATCGATTAATGTCATGAGTGAGAAGACCATGATTGATGCTGATTTAAAATACTCTAGTAGTACCTCTCCTTATCGCATCAAATTGGCTGACAACACTAGGGTTAAGACCTTGGGAGTTGTGAAGAATCTAGAAGTGGATGTATGTGGAATTTCTGTGCCGACTACTTTTCAGGTGATCCCTACCAAGCCAGATGCACGTGCCTATCCATTGATTTTGGGAAGGCCTTGGCTACGCAAGGTGAAGGCTGTTCAAAAGTGGGATACTGGAGAATTGATTTTGCAGGGAAATGATAAGAAGGTGTGCTACAACATCAGAAGCCGCAAAAAGGAAGTTGTCAAGGAGGAGTCTTCAACATCAGAGAGTTCAAGCTCTGACTTAACCGATGAAGAAGAAGAGACAGGGTGTAGCTCCGAGGAGTCCAACTCAGAGGGTGAGGTGGAAGGAGTGGCCTTTGGTCTTTGTCTTGGTGCTGATCGGGATGAGTCAGGAAGGAACAAGGTGGTGGTGCAAGAAGATCCTGTAGAGACACTTCATGTGGAGGATGTGGAGCACATTAAACGACGCCAACGCAATGAAGAGCTTCTTAGTGATTCTCTATCAGGTAGTGAGAAGCTCCAGTACTTGGATATGCTAGATGATTTTCCATGTCTCTTTGCAACAAGCTATTCACAGGTTCGACCAGTCTCTCTTGTGGAGCACAAGATTGAGTTGAAGCCAGAAAGCAAGCCAGTTGTGCAACGCTTAAGGCGATTGGGGGTGATCCAAGCTGAGGCACTAAAGAAAGAAAAAACACAACTACTTGAGGTGGGATTCATCTTTCCTGTTGATGATTCAGAATGGATATCTCCTGTAGCTGTCACACCAAAGAAAGGAAATAAGTGGCGAGTTTGTGTGGACTTTCGTCCTTTGAATGCATGCACTAAGAGGGATCATTTTCCTTTGCCATTTCAAGATGAAATACTAGACCAAGTAGCAGGGCATGAGATGTATTCTATATGTGATGGGTATTCTGGATACTTTCAAATTTGTATTCGGGAGGAAGATCAAAAGAAAACATCATTCATCACACCCTGGGGAGTTTTTGCTTACAGAGTGATGCCTTTTGGGTTGACCAATGCACCAGCTACATTTCAAAGGTTCATGAGTCAAGTCCTGGAGCCTTACTTGGGAAAGTTCATACGGGTGTTTTTGGATGATTTTTGCATTTATTCTCGGTGCATAGATCACATGGAGAAGTTAAAGATGGCCTTAGCTGGGATTGATGAAGCAAAAGGGTGTCTAAATCCTAGCAAGTGTCATTTGGCTCAAACAAAAGTAGTCTTGTTGGGGCATATTGTGTCTCAAGAAGGCTTGCAAATGGATCCTGACAAGGTTCAAGAAATCATGGCATTGCCAAGTCCTGAGAGTGTCACTGGTGTTCGCAGAATTCTAGGAAAGAGCAAGTATTATCAACGCTTTTGTGATGATTTCACAGAGATAGTGCATCCCATGAACTTGTTGACAAGAAAAGGAGTTTCTTTCCAATGGGGTGTGGAGCAACAAGAGTCTTTCCAGCAACTTAAGGAGGCCATGAGTAAGGGCCCAATATTGAAGCCCCCTGATTGGTCTCAAGACTTTTATGTAAATCCAAGTGTATCTTTGCATTCAGTTGGTGTTGTATTGCTACAAAAAGGAGAGGCAGGTAGAATGCAACCCATCTATTATGCCAGCCGAAGCTTACCGATGTGGAAACAAGGTATGAAGAAATGGAGCAGCAAGCTCTCTCTTTGGTGTTTTCTGTCAGAAAGTTTCGCTCCTATTTATTACCTCGACCATTTTTCTTCCTTACCTCTCAGTCTGTATTAGCATATCTAGTTTGCAAGCCTAATCCTGGGGGGAGATTTGCAAAATGGTTGTCAGAGCTTCAAGAGTTCTCTTTCTCTTTTGTCACTGAAAATACCACTAGGTCCACTATGGCAGATTTGCTCACAGGGCAGGAGGATCTAGGAGAAGAAAAGAAATGTAAGGAGAACATTAAAGATGAAAGGGATACACCACCAACAGTTTTTGTTTTGTATTTTGATGGGGCTTTTAGTCCTTCATGCCAACAAGGAGCCGGGGGGATAGTCTTGATGAATCCTGAAGGTCAAGAGGTATGGGCAAGAGGACAAGAGCTTCCAAGTATCACAACTAACAATGCAGCTGAGTATAATGCTTTGATTCTTGGTTTGGAGGGTTGTCTTGAAAGTCAAGTTAAAGAATTGGAAGTAAGAGGAGATTCTCAGCTTATTATAAAGCAAATGCAAGGGCATTACCAGACAAGAAGTCCTCATTTGAAGGAGCTTAATCAAAAGGCTATGGCACTATGTAGTCAGTTTAATTTTTGCAAGTTTGTTCATATAAACAGAAAAGAAAATCAAAGGGCAGATGAGTTAGCTACTCAAGCCATTGTAGTACAAGACCGGGGGGTGGTTTCTTTGGTAGACACGGGATGGCCAGAAGTGCAAGATGTTCAGCATTATGTGGAAGAAGGCATGTTTCCTCAAGGGTTAACGCCACAACAGAAGCAGAGATTAGTAAGGAAGGCTTGTCCCTATACTATTGTTGATGACATTCTTTATAAATTGGGAAAAGATAAGATGCTCCGTCAGGTGGTCCATCCCATGGAGACTAGGAGAATCCTAGAAATGTGTCATGAATGCTCTGGTCATTTTGCTTCAGCAAGCACAACTAGGAGAATTCTTAATGCAGGATACTTTTGGCCACGCCTCCATAAGGATGTATATGAATGGTGTCGAAGTTGTAAAGTATGCCAAAAGTTTGGAAGGCGACAGTTGATTCTTGGGCCCTTGAAGCCTATTCCAGCATATGGACCATTTGAGAGGTGGGGGTTGGACTTTGTGGGACCACTCCCTCGCTCAAGCATTATTTATTGGTGGCCACAGATTATGCGGCTCGATGGGCAAAGGCCAAGGCCACAGTCAATAGCAAGGCAAGCACAGTTGCAAAATTTCTCTTTGATCAAATTTGTTCACGCTTTGGTTGTCCTTTGGAAATTCTCACTGATGGAGGAACCTCTTTTAGAAATGAACTAATTGAAGATGTGGTGCATAAGCTAAAGATAAATCATAGCATGTCCATGCCATACTATCCTCAATGTAATGGCTTGGTTGAGAAAACAAATGGATTGTTGTACAATTCAATGGGAAAGCTTGTTGACACCAAGAAAAGGCATTGGGATAAGCACTTGGCAGAAGTTTTATGGGCTTACAGAACCACACACAAGCTAGCTATTGGGTTCACACCATTCCAACTAGTGTATGGAATAGAAGCCATTTTACCCATTGAATTAGAGATACATAGTCTTCGCACAGCTGTTGCAAGAATAGAAGGACAGGAGGATGCCTATGCTCAACGCTTGGTACAGCTAGAAGCCTTGGATGAATGCAGATGACAGGCCTTACAAAACTTGGAATCTTCTCAAAGAAGGTGCAAGGCCCGTTTCGACACCAAATTACGCAAGAAGAAAGATATTGTAGAAGGAGATTTGGTAATGAGATTTGATAGCCGTCTGGACAAGCGGCTAGACAAAAAGTTTATCGGTCGATGGGAGGGACCATATCAAGTCAAAAAGAAGTTCACGAATGGAACCTTTCAGCATGAGGATGTTGATGGCATGGTGATACCCGGACGCACAAATGCGTATCGCCTTAAATTCTTCTATGCTTGACCACCTTGAGGGCCAGCAGACCCTCTCTGTACTAGAGAGGATCTGCTAGGGGGGGGAAGATGTGACGCCAAAAATTGATATTTTTAATTTGGCATTGGTATTGTTTTTCTCTATGTTTGATAAGAGTTTGAGTATCAAGTGATAGCCTAGCGGCCCTCACTTATTTCTATTTTCTATGATATTGTATGGGATTGAGAGGATGAGTGGAATGGCTCATTGTAAATACCATAGGTATGAATTATAAATACCTTGGTATGGGGTGAGAGTTATTTGTGTATGGGATATTATGAGTTTTTTAGAAAATAGGAAGAGTGAGTCATATAAAGAGGTGGGCTCATGTCCATGTGTTCCAATAATATAAGAGAGGCCACATGCCAAGCGTGTGGAAGGCATGTGGAGGAGTGTGAAGTCAAGAGGAATCCTTCTAGAACTCCTATGTGGAATAAGGAGGATGTGGACATGTGGAAAAGAGAGGGTCCCTATGGACTCCATGTGGGGAGACTCTTGACTTTCTTAATATTTTAAGAGTCTTGAGCATCTTTTGATGGGACACATGGCAAGAGTAGCCAAAAAGGACATGGATGGTGATATACGTGCTTATGTGATTGATGGGGAAAGGAATCTACAGGCAGCAATTGTAAATGGGTGAAGGAGGGTAACAAAATCTCTATAAAAGGAGCCCTCCTCTCCCTTGTTCATCAGAATCTCTTCCACCATTAGGCCTCATGTTGCTGTAGCTCTAGTCTCCCCAAGCCTCTTCCATGAGCCTTCTCTTCCTCTTGTAGATATTCTCTTATGTAGACTCTTGAGTCCTTCTCTCTCTAGTGTATTCTCTCTCTATGAGTAGTCTTGGAGCTTCCACTCCCTCTTGTATGTATGAAACCTCTTCTTCTCCCTGGTGTTTGTAGTGTTGAGGTGGATTCTCACTCTATTTGTAATGAAGGTCACTTCAGGTTCTCTCTCTCTCTCGAGTGTCTCTTCCCTTTTCTTTCTTTCAAAGCCTTAAAAGTTCTTTCTATTCGACTGCTCACTGTGCACACATGGTCCATTTGTTTCTCAAGCCACTATGCAAACGTCTTCCCCTCTTCTAGGCGAAATCTATGAGGGATGGATCGTTGATGAAGGTGGAGTCTTGAGGGAGCATCCTGCTCAGGCGAAATTAGCCTGGGTGGAGGGTAATTTTCATGACAGTTTGACCCCCTGTTAGTGTTTTGCTCATAACTTTCTGCTCGGTAGTCCAATTATAATAAAATTTATATCAGCGCGAAGCTCTCTTCAAGGCGCATGTTCTTGTATAATCAGATCTTGAATCAGATACTGTTGCAAAAAGTTATGAGTCTCTGTGTTTGATAGTCTGTTTTCATGATAGTTTTTACCCCCTTCCAGTAAACTGTCCATATCTCTTCAACCGTCTGTCTGTTTTCAATGAAACTTATATCAGCACGAAGCCCATCTCAAGACGCATCTCTTTGTGTGCTTCAATCTTTGATATCATGTCTCTACTGAAAGTTATAGGCCTCTGTGTCTAATGACAGTTTGTAGAGTATTTTGAGCTAAGTATAAAGGTGTTTATGAAGGAGGTGCAATGTTTCCTCGGAATCTACCCATCCGACCTAATCAGCCCCTTCAAACTCCTCGATATATATCAGTTCATGTCATGTTGAGCCGCAAGATCTTCTTTCAACAACGTATCGCTCTTCCCTTTGGTGCAGACCGGCTCGCTGAGATTATGGCCTCTGCTGATCCTTTCCTTCTCCCTATGCTTGACTACAACATCACTTGGGATGTTACCATCTTCATTCTCATCTAAGGGAGGAAAGTATGGTGTGGTATCTTGGCATAAGAGCTTCTTTCTAATGTCTCATTCTCAATGATAAGTATCTTTGGCAGTCAGTTCGAATGCTGCAGGAAGTGAAGAGGTGCGTGAAGTTTATTACCCCCAACTTCATGTCACAGCAGCTAACAAGTCGGTGACATAAATGCACAACGGTCACCCTGGCATATCATGAGTGGAGCTCGATATCTCAACAGAAGGGTGGAGAGGGAGCACAAGTGTTGGGAGAGGGGCTAGGTAGGGGTGAGGAGTGTGGGGAATAGAGAGGAGGAAAGCGAGGTCATCGAATATAAGGTGGGAGGAGAGATTTTTGCTTTTCTCACAATAGAGATGTGAAAGATGGGGTCGTGCGGGGTTTCAGGTTTTAGTCCCCCAGCGTCGCTATATAGCAACACTGGTCATTCGCTATATAGTGATGTTTATATCCTAAAAGCATTTCTATATAGCGACTGAACAGGGGAAGCATCGCTATATAGCGATGGTTCAGGGAACTTATTGTTAGAAGAGAAGAAAGGAGCTCATGGGTGGCTATTTTTTGGATCTTAATAAATTTCCTTGCAGCTCATGTTGTGATTTTGGAGGTGTGCAGATGGAAGGAATGAGTGGAATCTCGTCAGATGATGCACCAATGCCTAGGAGCGTAGAGTGGCTTACCGAGAGGTTGTATTGTCATTGCATTCATTGCAAGCGAGAAGTACAACATCAACGTCGTATTGTCATGCGCCACTTGCGGATGTATGGGGAGGAGCCCGAACCAGTACCCATCGTTGGTGTTGCACATGGTGATGGATCATCGGTAAGTCAATGCTATTTGAGTTTGTGATTAATATTGCATACCATTATGACACGAAACCTTGAGACAAGATCTTATATTTACACAAAATCTTGAGACATGATGAGGAGGGTGGCGAGGGTGTGCATATACCTTCACCCTTTGAGCAAGCCTATAGTCTCCTGGATGTGCCAGATGATGACGAGGTTATGGTGGACATGATGGATTCTATTTTTAGGGGCACTACATCACATGTACACGTGATGTCCGAGTCTGAGGTCTCAATATGCGAGAGTTGCAATCAACACAGTTGTACAGCGTGCTAAAATGTCTAAACTACGAGCTTGTCTCTCAATCTTGAATCTGCAAGCAAAGTATGGGTGGTCGGATACAAGTGTCTCGGTTTTAATAAGGTTAGCTCCCGCATTAATTTAACTCATTATTTGGATATTGTTTGTTTTGAGAATCATCATCTATGTTTGAGAATCATCATTATTCGAAGCCTATGTATGTTTGAATTGTGATAGGTTGCTCTAGAAGATGTTGCTTGTACCAAATACCATGCCCGCATCAAGAGATGAAGCGAAGAAGATGCTAACAACAGTGGGTATGAATTATGATACCATCCATGCTTGCCGTAATGACTGTATTCTCTTTCGTCATGAGCATGGAGATTTGGCTAGTTGTTCGAAGTGCGGGGAACAACGATATAGAGATGACTTGCAGAGGGTGATCAGATACTGGTAAAGGTGTTGAGACACTTTCCCATCATTGCAAGAATACAGCACATGTTTCGATGCAAATCCATAGTGGACTTGATTACTTGGCATGCATCTCATCGGTCCATTGATGACACATTGAGGATTCCTATAGATTGTGCAGCTTGGAAGCACATATACAATCAGTGACTTTGAGAGGGACCCACACAACTTACATCTTGGGCTTGCCATGGACGGCGTGAATCCTTTCGGGTTATGCTCAACATCTTGGTCACCATGGCCCATAGTCTTGGTGAATTACAATATCCCACCATGGCTAACAAAATAAAGAAGGGACACCTCATGCTTGCACTACTTGTGCTAGGTAAGTATAAGGCAAAACAATTTTGTGCGTGTACATGGCACCTTTGATAGAGGAGTTACAGATCTTATGGAGAGAAGTGCAGGTCTTTGATATTTCCAGAGCTCCTAAACATACCAATGATATTTTGGTCAGAGGTATCTTGATGTGGACCATGCATGACTACCCAAGATATGGAGAGTGCGCAGGTACATGGTTGTGTCTTTACATGTATAATATAGGATTATGCTTTTATGACTCTCTTTTGCACGCATGTCTTATACTAACACATTCATGCACACATGCAGGACTTGTTACAAGTGGGTACCATGCTTGTCCTGTTTGTGGATCGGGTTTGAAACCGCTTGCATGATACTCTAAACATATGAGGAAAAATGTTTATGAAGTCATGCTTGATACCTTCCGCTAGACCATCTCGCGCATGGAGGTCAACTTGATCCACCACCACCATATTTGAAGGCAAGTCACTGGATTCAAGCTTGGAGGGCAAATGGAGAGGAACCTCCTCGTGGTATGAAGAGGCTATCCAGCTTTCATGAGCTTCCTTATTGGGGTGAATTACAAATCAATCATCTCTTGGATCCCATGCATATCTTCAAGAATGTGGGGGCTACTACTTGGGCACACTTTGTTGGTTCCAAATACTCAAGAGGAGTGCGAGAAGACTTTGCGTGCTCTGAATAGGATGTCTCGTTTGGGGCCCCAAGTGTATGCTTCAGAAAAAGTTATCCTCCCGAAAGTAACATGGATCCTCTCCAAGAGAGAGGAGGCAACGGTCAAGGCGGACATTGCCTCTTTTCGAACACCCATAGGGTACATGCATTGCTTGAAAGGAGCATTTTCAAAGGACAATAAGCTTAGTGGGCCTCAAGTCCCATGATTGGCACAAGCTCTTATAGGTATTCTAAGCTGTAGGATTAGTGTACTGATAATCGTGATGCGTTAGTGTAATTATGATTATGTTATATTATTGACATGACTTCTTTGTTGCTTTGATAGTTCATCCTCCCAATTATAGTAAAAGGGTGCTTACAAGAAGATGTTAGAAATTCTATATTCAAGATCAGTGGTATTGTGAGGTATGCTTACTATCAAATCGCTTGGGCATGTGATTTAAGTTGAATAATCTGTAAACTGATTATGAATATATCTTACATGGGCATGTGAAATAGGTGGATATCTCAAAAAGAGATCTCCATATCGACCATCGAGAAGGCTAGGGTGGACTCCATCGAAGCCGTATGATTGCTTGAGATGCACTTTCCCTCGAGGATTATGACAACTCAAGTGCACTTGCTTGTGCACATAGTTGATGAGGTGGCCATTGCAGGGACCATTTATAGTCGGTGGATGTTTTTTCTCGAGCAATTTATGAAAACTTTGAAGGGATTTGTAAGGCAAAGAGCAAGACCAAAAGCAAGCATGGCAGAGGGAGGCTTGTGCAAGAGTCATTAGTATATATCATGGAGTTTCTTGCATCCACAGATCCCGATATGCCGCAAGCTTGGCATAACAAGGATGATGATCGCATCATTGGCGAGGTTCCCCATGAGCAAAGAGCAAATGGAGAAATTCAATAAGTTTTGTATCCACAATAGCAAGGAGATATGAAGCAGCCAAAGCAGAAAGAATAGTTGCAAGGAAGAGATTCAGAGTAATTTATAGGCGATCGCAACCATATCCACGAGATCTTGCCCTTCTCCCCACTCACATGTCACTTGATTGGTTACAACTAGCTCTACGTAAAGCCAAACTCTATGGAGAGACAATAAACGAGCGTGAGCGAAAGTTATCGTCTGGATGTATAATGCATGTAAGTTTCTTACCTCTTGACGTAATTAAGTAATTTTTTGTGGCAATATACGCTATAAAATAGATGCATCTTCATTGTTTTAATGATGCTCTTTTGTACTACAAAAAGTACAGTGCATTATGGTCATATGGATGACATTTTCGCGTGGAATGCATCGATTCAAAGAGAGTCATGTATGATTGTGGAGTCATGGCTAACTTCACACAAGATAGCCGAGCAAGTGCTTTAGATACCAATCTTCTCTCCTTGCAATTGGATTATTGTGGGACCATACGCAAAATCTATGAATTTGATTTTAGACGATTTAGTATTTTCATTCTTTATGTAAAATGGTTTAGAACTATTTACAACGGTCCCCATGCGACAATGAGAAAAAAACAGTACTGGTTTCTTTGCAATAGACCACCAAACTTTGGATCGATGAAAGTGATACTTTTGTTCTTCCCGAGCATTGTGAGTAGGTGCATACTAATAATTTAATTAATTGAAGCTTTCGTTTTTAAACATCCTTTACTTAAGCATAATTTCATATATATAATTGATGGCATTTGGCACCCATCTTCAATATAGGTTGTTTTTCATCCGGATCGTTCTGATCCAAGATGGTGGTATGTGATCCAAGTTGCACCACGAAGTAAGCAAATTTTTGAAGATAGAGATGTGGATATGGAGATGCCACTACCAATGTCGGATCCAATTGATCCAGATGGATCTAGCGAAGAAGATGAAGATCACAATATGAGCCAAGAGGAATATGTGCATAATGACATCGTACGGAGAGGATGGAGATCACGATATTGAGGAAGAAGATGACGATCATCAAGAATCACCACACTTTATTGAAGAAGATGATCAAGTCTTAGGTGAACATACGATGTTAGAGTACGATGATGATATAGGATATCAACTCGGTATAGAGTTAGAGATAGATTTGTTTGGCACGTTAGACTTGGCTCAAGCCATTGATGTAAATGTTGTTCATTGATTTTTTTCATCTCAAACTTGGACATGAATATATGAGCTTCTTGATGTACATGCTCTTGTACTTTTATTCTCTCAAAGGATCAAACATGTATGAAAAGGAAAAAAAATTTGTCATTGGGAAAAACTATCTTTAAAGGTCGGTATGGGAAAAAACACTCTTTGTAAAACGTCGCTATACAAAACTGTCTCAGTGTCACTATATAACAACCATTCACAAGTCTAGTAAAAGTGTCGCTATATAGCGACTCTCTTTAAAGGTCGCTATATCGCGACTATTGGGATATCTCAAGGTGTATGCCTCAGGCACACCTTATGTTTCTATGTGTGAGTGCTAAAGGCACAGTTAGGTGCCCACAAGCACAGTTAGGTGGTGGAGAGCCACATAGGATGATTGAGAGAATCTAGGAGCAGATTGAGGAGATGATTGTGGAGCTCTGAGGTCATCAGTGATGTCAGTGAGCATGTATGAGGTGCCTACTTAAGGACCTCACTCTTCTTCATTCTACAACCAAGTAATGCAAGTATTCTGAGTTTGTGTCCACTCTCTGCTTTCCTTTCAGCTTTCCAACATGGTATCAGAGCCATTTGATCCTCCTTGAGCCCATTTCTGCCACATCATCATCTTCTTCCTCTTCTTCTTCTTCACCATCTCTCCCTCTTCTTCCCAAAATTTGCTTAAGCCTGTTCTCCTCCAGTTCTTAGCCATTTCCCACGCCCTTCTAGCTGGAGATCCACCTTGTTGGGGTGAATTTTTGGCTACAAGGAATTGAAGTATCTCCACCTCTGCTGGTCGCCATTGTACAATTTTCGTCGATTTCTCTTACTACATTTTCTCTGCGCCTGCTCCTTCTTTCTCTAATTCCTTTCAGGGAAAGCTTCTCCATACCTTGGGCTACCTTGTGCTGAAATTTGAGCAGCAATGGCTGCATATTGAAGGAGAAAATAGAGAAAAACCAGTCGACTTTGTTGAAGGAAGAGAAGGCGACCTGATGCGTTTTTGCGCCTCTTCTTCCTAGAGGATCTACTGTGGTATACCAGCTTTCTTTTGCCTCAGAAATCCCCCTTTCTTTTGCTTTGAAGAGTGAGCTATAAACCCTCCAAGTTCAGCTCTCTAGTTTTGACAGTTTTGACAAGCTTTTGAAGATGATGCTACATAAGATGCTACTCTAGCATTTCTGGTCTTTTGAAGTTTTCAATAACTTCAGTACAAGTGTTGCTTCAGTTTTGTTTTGACTTGCTAGACCTGGTTTTGATTGGAAAGTGTTTATTTCACCCACTTCTATGAAGCATGTAAGAAGAAGCATCATTGTTTGAAATCTGGTCACTACTCTTTGCTACATCAAGTGCTCATATTTTGGAAGTCTTTCAGATATTTTTGCCTTGTAAGAGAGATAGACACTGCCCAATATCTGGGTTAGACCCTCTCATGGCTACCATATTTAATCTTGAGAAGTTCAATGGAAAGGGCTTCCATACATGGCAAATGAAGGTGAAATTTGCATTGATGAGGGAGAACTTATGGGGACTTCTCAAACCGACTCCTACCGCTTCTTCTATGGCCTCCAATGCTGGAGAATCCTCAACTCCGACACGACCGACAAGGGATCCAGCTAGAGAAGAAAAAGCATACGGTATAATTGCTCTTGCTTTAGGAGATGATTATATTCACCATATCTCTGACTTGGAGTCTCCTTCGGAAGCTTGGCAGAAGCTTGACATGATTTTTGGTGCTAGCTCTCACATCTCTATGTATGCTCCAGATCTCTCTTTTTATGTCAAGGTACTCAGCCTGGATAGTCCTCCAAAATGAATGAAAATAAACTATTGTGTTTTGTGTGTTTTGTAAACACCTCTGGTCACCTTATGATGTAGGCCATGTGTATGTTTTGTTCCATGGTACCTCCTGCAGACATTGTGTGCATGTACATGCAGGGGAGATAACCATTGGAAGGTCTTTCTGTATCCCTTTCTATTTACCTTACACCCATGGGAACCCTTGCTAGCATGAGAACCTAGCCATAGATTTATCCTTGACCACCATGAGATGGCATGAGAAACTATGAGACTAGATGTATCCTTGACATAGCCTGAGGCATTTCCTTGAGGGGGGGTTTGTTGGGATATCTCAAGGTGTATGCCTCAGGCACACCTTATGTTTCTATGTGTGAGTGCTAAAGGCACAGTTAGGTGCCCACAAGCACAATTAGGTGGTGGAGAGCCACATAGGATGATTGAGAGAATCTAGGAGCAGATTGAGGAGATGATTGTGGAGCTCTGAGGTCATCAGTGATGTCAGTGAGCATGTATGAGGTGCCTACTTAAGGACCTCACTCTTCTTCATTCTACAACCAAGTAATGCAAGTATTCTGAGTTTGTGTCCACTCTTTGCTTTCCTTTCAGCTTTCTAACAGCGACACTTATCTAAAGTTGCTATATAGCAATACTTAACTAATCCCGCTTTGATTGTCGATGATTAACGCCCCACATGCACTAAACACCGATGCTTAAGTGTCGGAATAGGACTTGTGTGTAGTAGTGCTAGTTGGAGAATAAAGTTTGGTCATACGTTATTTTGATCATTGTGCTGAGATTTGAGGCTCACCTACACAAGGATGAACAAACAATGAGCTGGACCTTGCCTTCACATAATAAGCCCATACGTTGAGATTTTTCTATGCTCATACTCTGATAATGATATGATATCCTACGCTTGGATTATCATGGGCATTAGAGGAGAATTGGGGTCTCAAAAGGGCCTCATAAGGAATGGATTAGGGAATGCTTAGTGGGCTAATGCAAGGGGCTTGGAGGGTCCCAAAGAGACCTAACCAGCCCAACCTAGGTGGGTTAAGCCCACATTTGAGCCCACCTCTCTCCCCATCAATGAGGGGAGGGGGCCACTTTTTGACATTTGAATTTCAAATTTGGAATCTCCCTCCCTCCCTCTCTGTCTCTCTCCCTCCCTCCCTCTCTCTCCCTCCCTCCCTACCTCCCTCCCTCCTCCTCCTCCCTCTCCCTCTTCCTCTCCCTCCCTCCCCCTCCCTCCTCCTCTCCCCTCCTCAGTCTTGCTCCTCCTCCTCCCTCCTCCCTCTCCCCTCCTCCTCCCTCCTCCCTCTCCCCTCCTCCTCCTTCTCCTTCTGGCTCCTTCTCCTCCTCAGTCTTGCTCCTCCTCCTCCCTCCTTCCTGTCCCCTCCTTCTCTAGTCGCCTAGGATCCCTCTCCTCTGCTCCTCCCTCCTGTAGAATCTCTCCCCTCCTCCTCCCTCCTGTAGCATCTCTCCCCTCCTCCTCCCTTCTACAGTAGCTCCTTCCCTCCCTTCTACACCTGTCACCCTACTCTTCTCCTCATCTTCCTCTTGTCCTCATCTGCTTCTCCTCCTCCCTCTTCCTTGCTACTCTCTCCCTCTCACTGCTCCATCTTTGCTAGCTCTCCTTTACATTTTAGCCTGCATCACTGATACCTCTCTTTAAGTACTCGTGGCACCATTCGAGGACATATCCAACAAGTACCATGTGAACCTACAACTGGAGGCAGAATATGCAAGCACATGTTCTTTGGGATATAGTGGAACTCCTCAAAGTGTGCTCCACAGTCTTCGATTGCAAGGGAAGAAGCATCTTGACCTTTGGGTGGATGGAAACTTGTATCCTTTAGACCCTACCACCCAAAAGAGTCCTCCTTTTCATACAGTGCATGATGTTGTTCAATTTGTTGGCAAGGGACATGCTAGATTGCTCGATTATTGCAATCGATTGAACCATTCTCAGACATTGGCTATGCAAGCAAGCGAGGTGCAAAGAGCCCAAGCAGAAGAACTTGCACATTTGGGAAATATTACTATTGTGGCAATGCATAATAGTATGCAGGATCTCCAATTGCAAAACAAAGAACTCAGTGACAAAGCACATGCACTGGACTTGGAGTGACATGAATTGGAAGAATCAATCCAAAAGCTTGCTGAAAGCAAACAAGATTTGGAAAGGTCTATCTATGGCCAAGTTCAACATGCTGTGGAGAAGGAACGAGAGAAGTCGATAGAACGAGTACAAAAGTTGAAGGGAACACCTTTGGGACTGAAGGAGAGGAAAAGCCAATTGCAATCTATGGATGCATTGTCAACCAATAATGGTGCCCGAAAGAGGAGAATACGGCTGCAAGGTTAGTTCCCCAAATTTTCAATGAAATTTTTTACCCCAAAATATTTGTGGTGTTGCATTCTTTCTACTAAGACTCATTTGTACTCTACTTTAGGAATTTCATGGAGGATGTGATGGGAACAATGGAAATGGATGATAGTGATCCTTCATATGTTCTAAGAAGTTTAATAAAGCCAAGTGATGTCATGGAAGTGTTGAAGAACCCTAGACAAAAAGGGCTACGTAAATAAGTTGCTAGAGAGGTAATGAACGATTTCAAGGGCCTCGTCCAAGCAAAGGGAGGAAAAGTATAAGATATCTACAATGCCATTGCCAACACCATGGTCTGTAAGGCTTGCACGTCAAGAAACAAACTAATGTGCTAGAGAAAAGCTTGGAGGATGCCATTGTGTAAGTGGCACAATGACTTGGAAGAGTAAAAAGAAATTTGGCATCCAAATGTTTGAGATGAATGCTTTCAATAATGTTTACGGGGATGTAGAGAATTTGCAGTGAGCCATGGTCAAATTCTATGGGATGAGAGAAGAAGGTAAGAGAAATTCCCTCTTCACATTCAACTTTATTTCTTCTTATTTCTATATCCTTATTGAATTTCCCTTTCATTGTACATATGGCAAGCTAGTATTTGTTATACAAATGGATGGTAAAAGAGCACAAGTTAGAGAGGGTGAGCATTTGTATTATGAACAACACCTTGCGTTTTGCTCAAGGGGATGAGAAAGTTGAGCAGGGTTTTATAAGAAAACAATACAACGTATGTGCTCAACAGATAACACGATCTCGTATGCAAGAGAGAAAAGCTGATAGTATGGAGAAAAAATTTGATTACTGTAAAACTGATACAATAGAAGGTGCCTTCTCCTAGCCGTGTGCTCCTGTGTGAGAAGGTTCAATGGCATGCTAGAAACAGTAGAGGACAGAGGCTGGATGCTAAGGAATCAGGGTTGCTATAGCCAGTGATGATGATGGGCTTCATGGGCTTGCTCTTATATAGCCACCAATTGTAGTCGGTTAGACCCAATTGGGAGACCGACCCAGTCGGCCCAAAACGGCCCGGTCCCGAAATAGGCCACCGACCACACGTTAGAACCGTGGCGCAGAATAAAGCAACTCAGCTATGGTGTCCGTTCAGCCTCACTACACCCATGTCCCCTAAAATCCTCCTTAACCACACTGCCTCACAAGAAGCAAAACATGCTGATTTGTACTCAGCCTCGGTAGAAGAAAGAGTAACTGTAGGTTGCTTCTTGCTGACCCATGACACAGCTCCAAATCCAAGTGAGAAACAGTAACCTGCCACTGATCTCCTGTTGTCCACGTCTCCGTCCCAATCCGAGTCACCCAATCCGAGTCACAGAATCTGGTCAAGATGTTGCCCTTGGTATAGGTGATGCCATAATCAAGTGTGCCTTTGATGTATTTCAGCACCTGCATCCCTGCCCTCCAATGGTTCTCCCGGGGCTTATTGGAAAACCTGCTTAGTACACCAGTCGCAAAACTGATGTCCCGCCGCGTGTTGCACAAGTAAATCAAACTGCCCACAAACCTTCTGTACTTCGCTTCGTCCACCAGTGGTGATGAATCCTCGTTTGAGAGCTTCACGTCAACCTCCATAGGAGTGCCAACTGTCTTGCACTCAGCCATGCCAAATGCCTTTAGTATCTCTCCAGCATACTTCAGTTGTGAGATGATCTGTTTTGGCTCTTGCCAAACTTCAATCCCCAAACAGAAATGCATCAGTCCGAGGTCTGTCATTTCAAACTCTCTTCCTAGCAACTCCTTTGTCTGCAAGATCTTTTCTTCATCGTTCCTTGTTATGACAAGGTCATCCACATAAAGGACCACGATCATACACCTGCCTCCTTCTCTGTAGATATACAAATTTGCATCAGATGGGCACCTCCTGAACCCATTTTGCAGAAAGTAGGCATCAATCCACTGGTACCACGCTCGTGGGGCCTGTTTCAGCCTGCAAAGTGCCTTCTTCAGTTTACAGACTTTACCTTCTAAACTGGGGATCACAAAACCTGGTGGTTGTTCCACGTATACCTCCTCCTTGAGATCTCCATTCAAAAAGGCAGATTTTACATCCATCTGAAACATGGGCCAACTTTCATGTGCTGCTAAAGCCAAAACACTACGAATTGTGGTTAGTCGAGCTGTGGGAGCAAAAGTATCCTAATAATCAAAACCATGTACCTGTGCGAATCCTTTTGCCACGAGACGAGCCTTGTACTTATCCAACATGCCGTCGGGTACTTGGTCTTGTACACCCACTTGGTGCTGATTACCTTGCGTTTTGGTGGTCGATCCACAAGGTCCTAAGTGTTGTTCTTGATTATGGAGCCATACTCCAACTGCATAGCCTCCATCCACCTATCATCACCCTGTGCCTGTTCAACGACACTTGGGTTCTTTAGCACGGATCACCTCTGTCATCAAAGCGTAGTTGACCAAGTGTTCCTACACCCTTCTTTGCTCCTCGAATCTCTTGGACCGATGGTGTTCGGATGGTTCCTCCTCAATGGCTGGAGGTTCTCTGCAGTCCAAAAGCTGCTTTACCCACTTTGGGAATGGCCGTTGCCGTTGTGGTTCTGTAGGCTCTTCTTCCTCTTCTTTATCTTGAATCCTCCCAAGCACTGTTGGGGAGTTCGGTCTGCTATTGGTGGTTGTACTGGATGGATATCCTGGTCCAGATTGTCTGGGAAGGAAGCATCCTCCTCCAATTGATGCGGCTGTTTTGAGAAGAATACACTTCCGGCACTTCGGTTCCCATTTGGTCCTTTTAGCATCAGGGACATGCATAAAACAGTCACATCCAAAAACTCTGAAATGTGCAGCTGAAGGTTTCTTACCAGAAAAGGCCTGCAGTGGAGTCATCCCATTCACAGCCTTTGTGTTGCTACGATTCAGAATGTAAACTACCATGTTACATGCTTCAGCCCAGAAATTCTTTGGCAAATCTTTACCTTTCATCATACTCCTGCCCATTTCGCAGATGATGCGCATCTTGCGCTCTGCTACTCCATTTTGCTGTGATGTATGTGGCAGGGGTTTCTGCTTCTTGATCCCGTGACTTTTGCAGTAACTTTCGAATTCACTTGATGTGAACTCACCACCTCTGTCTGATCTCAACTTCTTCACCTTCCTCCCCATTTCTTTCTTGACCATTACATTCCATTCTTTGAACTTACTAAAAGCCTCATCTTTAGTCTTTAGGAAGTATATCCATATCCTTCTACTATAGTCGTCGATCAGTGTCATGAAGTAGTAGGAACCACCCAAAGCTTCCGTCTCCATCTTTCTACAGAGGTCCATGTGAACGAGCTCTAGAGGAGCCTTTGCCCTGCTGGCCTCTTTAGGAAAGGGCTTCCGATGCTGCTTGCCCATCATGCAAGCTTCACATACATCGGGCAGATCTGTAATTTCTGGTAGGTCTGCAATCATTCCACTTTTATGCATCTCCTTCAAAGAACTAAGGTTTAGATGACCAAACCTCTCACGCCACAGCTTAATGTTGCTCACATCGGCTCGAGCACTGAAAGTTGAGAGTTCGTAGATGTTGTTGCGCCGTGTACCTTTACAATTGACCTTCCCTTGAAGATCCAAAATCTGTTCGCCATTCTTATCGAAGTGAACTTTGAGGTCCCAATCCGTGATCACAGAAAACGGACAACAAGTTCCTCTTGATATCTGTCACATAAAGAACATCGAACAACTATTTTACAACTCCATCTGAATTGAGAGCAATCATACCTTTTCCTTTTGCTAGACATTTTGCATCATTGTTGACTGCTACCAGGATGTCATTCCCTACCGGATGTAGAGAGGTATACCAATCCTTCCGACTGGTCATGTGGCACGATGCACCACTGTCAATAATCCAAGGTTCATCCGCAAGTACATGAACTACCTCCGTGCAAATCTCCTCAATTGCTACGAACAGCTCTACTGGTATTGTCTACGCGCTATTGCTGGACTCTTTCTTTACTCTATTCTTCTCATCTACAATCTTCTTCTGGCACTCATTCTGCTTGTGCCCTGCCTTGTTGCAATAGAAGAACTTGATCTTCTTCTTTCTCTTTTTATCATCAGAAGAAGATGGGTTACCAGAGTCCGTACCCTTACCTTTCTTTGATCCAGCCGAGAAAGTTGAATCTTCTCCAGTCCTCATCTTTTAACGCATCTCCTCCTCCAGAAGCATTGCGCTGAAATTCTCAAAGTTGAGGGGCAGATTCTTGTTCTGTGCATTCAATGCCGTAACAAGACCGTCGTACTTTGGTGGGAGAATCCGTATGCACCTTTGTGCTAGATTCTCGCTGTGATGGTGATGCCAATCGCAGTCATCTGATCGTGTAGATTCTTCACCCTGGTGATGAACTTCTCTGCCGTTTCAGACTCAGACAGTTTCTCATTCACGAGTTGAGTCTCCAAATTCTGAATCCACGTCTGATTCGTGGTCTCGTAATGATTTTTCAAGACCGTCCATGCCTCCTCCGTTGTGGTGACATGTTGAATTAACGCCATGACAGAATCACTTACACTACAGACAATAGAACACAGTGCATCTGCATTTCTTCTTGTCCACACGAGAATCTGATCCGCAGTTGGTACTATCTGTTGTCCTGCATTGGCTGGATTTGGTCTCGCAACCAGCTTCACGTCCACCCCAATAGTAGTATCCCAAAGCTCATATGCGCTTAGGATGGTCTTCATCTTGAACTTTCAAAGTGGATAGTTAGTGCCGTCCAACTTTCCGCTTTCGCCGAATGGTGGGATTCGTAGTCTTGCGGGGTGGGCCATCTCATAATCTGCTCACAAACAGAAACACACTACCAAATCTTCTTACTAGAGCCCAAGCTCTAATACCCTATAAGAAAACAATACAACGTATGTGCTCAACAGATAACAGGATCTCGTATGCAAGAGAGAAAAGTTGATAGTATGGAGAAAAAATTTGATTACTATAAAACTGATACAATAGATGGTGCCTTCTCCCAACCGTGCGCTCCTATGTGAGAAGCTTCGATGGCATGCTAGAAACAGTACAAGAGGGAGGCTAGATGCTAAGGAATCAGGGTGGTTGTAGGCAGTGATGATGATGGGCTTCACAGGCTTGCTCTTATATAGCCACCAGTCGTAGTCGGTTAGACCCAATTGGGAGACTGACCCAGTCGGCCCAAAACAGCCGACTGAAGGTCGGTCCTGAAATAGGCCACCGACCACACGTTAGAACCATGGCGCAGACTAGAGCAACTCACCTACGGTATCCGTTTGGCCCAGAGCCATCCGGGATCATCTGGGGCTCCAAAGGGGCCCCGCAACCCGATAGTGGGCTGCGCCGGCCGTCTACCCTTAGTGCGGTCAATCATGGGATGCCTTCCCACACTTGTGTGTAGCCTAGTTGGTAGTGTGCCAACTCTATCTGAAGCCATCCAACCATCAGGCCACACATGGCCCCCATCTGGTATCCAAACCAGGACCTACCGGATAACTGAGCTACTCAAATGCCTTCTCCTCATATGGGGGGCTTACAAGTAGAGTTAGCTGGTTCCCGCGTAGTTACACAAGAGTGGAGCATTGATATCTAACAGGTTTCTCAGTCCAATCAGAGAAGGACATATGGTGCCTTGTAGCCTTTGAGACCCCAAAGGAGTGCCACGAGACATTGAAGTGGGTTTTGGAGAGAACTGGCATCCCATCGATTATTCGAAGATAAGAGGCAGGGCAAACTATAATTGTGGATGGGCATGGAACGTTTCAAGTTGAATGGCATCTAGTTGGTGATTTGAGGACCCTGAAGTGCTTGTATGGTTGTGATACAGGTGCAGATGCAAAATGGACATGCTTGTATTGCACCCACTCTTAGAAGATGCAAAAGGGAAGCCTACAGTGGGAAAATGGCATCCTTTCTTGCAACCAAAGTGCAGCCCCTGATCGTCACAAAAAGGATCCTAAGTGGGATCCCATTCTACCAATTCCATTGGAGCGGGTACACGTGTGTACTTTGCATGCTGAACTGCATATACTTGATAAGTTACTCTATCTCCATCTCTAGTTTATGCTTGGAATTTGAGGCCACAACAAGTATCTGCACAATGTATTGCAAAAGCTAAAGAGCTACTCTCACTAATGGGACTTCACGGAGGCAATGTGAAGCTTAAGCAGGACAAGAAACAATCAGGAAAGACACAAAATCTTCCTGCTAAAGTGTCCATGGGTGGAGGAAAGGCAAGGAGGTTCTTGTCCAACCACAATGCTGATAAAGAAAAACATACATTGGCTCAAAGCACCCTAGGTTGGGAGTATTGGAAAGATTTGTGTGAGTGCACCACAAATCAAGATTCACATCTGCGAATTGCTACTTTGAGAGCAAAACTATGGACAAAGCTTGATGCATTTATAAAGTTGCTTAGACAAGGTCAAACAGATGAGCTTTATTATGAGAGATTCAGGACAGCATTGGGAGAATTCATATCATTGATGGTAGAAGCATGGGGGGAGTCACATATTACACATTACATGGTAATCCTCCTTAGATTGAAATTTTGTGCTTTAAACTTGAGTCAGTTTATGTTTCTAAAACAATGTTTTTCTTTACAGCATATTCTTTACGCACATGCACCATGGTTTGTGGAGCAATGGGACCCTTTGTCCATTTGGAATACTCAAGGAATGGAGAAATCACACTATAGAGCAAAGGCAGCATACTTCAAGAATACAAGGCATGGGGGTGGTATTGCGTGAAGCAATGCACTACATGAAATGTTCGATTGGTTTTATAGATGTCTAGAGGCCAGGACTCTCAAGCGCGATAAGGTAGAGGTCTCAAGTCTCGCAAAAGCGGCTCAACATGTCAAGAAGACAAGGAGATGTGCTGCTTGGAAGTCCTCAACAAGGAGCCAAGGGGTTGCGCTTTGGTTGCAACGTAGAGTCAGACAGGGGAGGCGTTGGGTCCTAAGAGAGCCCTAAATGTAAAATGTTTGATGGAATAAAGTTAACACTATTTTGAGTCAATTATAGATTCCGAAAATCACAAATTTGTTTGGAAATTGCAGAATTGCATGTGCAACATGGCAGGGCGAAGGGGTGAGTGGGTTGGGAGGGAGGGTGGTGAAGATTAAGTATTACCGAACTGGTGACAAAAGACTGGGGGGAGGAGGTGCACTCAAAAAACCCTAATTTAAAAGAAAAACCCTAAAGTGCTTTTAAAAAGATGATATAAAGCACTTCAAAATCATAAAATCCCTCGTTTCTATGGCATGAGTTAAACAAACTTCTAGAGCCACTGGACATCGTTTAGATGCTACCCGTTGTCCTCCTCACAACGCCATGGCCTCCGAACACACTACAAGCCCCAGTGGCCAAGAGGGCAATGATCACCAAGGATCTGAAGGCAGTTCTCATCATCAGGATTCCAAGCAATGCGATTCCCCACCATCCGACTCTCATGGGGGATCCCAGGGATCTCAGCACCATGAGGAATCCCAGCACGATGAAGGATCCAAGCATGATGAGGAGTCCTCTTAGTCCTTCCACACAACTAACCATGGAAGTAGAGAGGTCTCCCGAGAGGGGCAAAATAGTGCAGTCAATCCTGATCAACTACCCCTCCCTCCTCCGTGGGGTCCTAGCGTGGAGCATCTAGACCAACAAGGGGAGCAAGAAAGGTAAAGAGAGGAGATGGAGAGATTATAGGGGCCACAACAAGAGGAAGTATTTGGTGGGCTCACAGATATGATGAACCTTGGCCCCAATCCTCCAACCAAGCAGACCACACGGAAGAGCACCATCAACTTCCTATGCCTTGAGATTATCAGATATGAGGAGCCTCTAGTATGAGCTAAGCAAGAGCCTCAGCCTACTGTCTCACAGCCTCGTGAAAAGGAAAAGAGACCAAGGAAAAAGCAGACCCCTAGGCACGAGAGGCCACCTCGAATGACCCAGCAGACAAAGGAAGAGGAGTCTGAAGAGGTGGTTGCAAGGGAGGAGAGGCGAAAGAAGTTCAAAGCAGACAAGTGGCCATGGAGCCATGTCTAAAGGCCAGTGCAGGGTTCCCCAAAGATTAAGAGGTGCAAAAAAACAGGAGTGAAGGCACTTCAGGAGATCCACAAGTTCCAAACCACTGTGGACAATCTCATTCCCCGTGCACCCTTCCAGCGTGTTGTACATGAAATAGCACAACATTACAAGAGTGATGTGCGTTTCACTTCAAGCGCTATGGGAGCAATTCAAGAGGCAACGGAGCAGATGACAGTAGGTCTTTTTGAAGACGTGAACTTATGTGCTATCCATGCCAAAAGAGTAACAGTGATGGACAAGGACCTTGCACTCGCCAAGCGCATCTGCTCCGATCCCTCCCTTAGGCCCTAGATGTTGTTTAGGTTCATTTGGTGTAACCTGAATCATTTTTTAAATCTCTGCCCTTTGAGGCCAATGAATAAAAGATATTTTTTATGTTCTATTACTATTCCCATGTTATTATACATGTTACGTGATGCTTTCCATCAGTTTATGCAAGTTTAGTGTGAATTTGAGTGGTCAAATGATGTTTTTTCACCGTGGTGCAGAAGGCAAATGTGTTCGGCATCATGCGGGGAGCCCAAAAATGGCAAAACCTACTATGGCGCGTATGGGGCCTGTTTGACCAAGTGGCAAAACCTGATATGGTGTGTATGGGGCCTGTTTGACTTGGTCAAACAAGCCCCATATGCGCCATATCGGGTTTTGCCATTTTTGGGCTCCCCGCACGATGCCAAACACATTTGCCTTCTATTGCGCGGTGAGATTCTTACTGGATTGCTCAGAAATGACCATTATAGCGCAAATATTTATCTAATCACATGCTTTTGAACAGAATAGTGAATGAAAACATTAATGCCAACAACAATTAAAGTTACAAAATACAATGACAGTATAAAATAAATTTTGTAAACGAACACAAAATGGGGCATTGTATAAAAAGTATAGTTGTATTCATATAAAATAAAATTTCTATACAATAAGGCTTCAGAGCCTTTCTTTCTTCTCTAAAACACTGAGAACATCGGGCTTTGAATTCCCAAATACACTCCTAGCTCTAAACCTAGTCGATAGAGAGTCAATGCTATTGTCGTTGCTGGCTAGGGACATGGCTATTGCCGTCAATGCCATACCTTGAAAATTGGTTCCAAAGGCATTGAGGGCAACCATGCGGTTCACCAAAATGACCTTGTCAGCATTGCGATTGATGTCAACATGACCAATCACTCTTGACAAGGCCTTGCACTTCAGGAGGTCATCACTGCCATGTGGAGAAAACTTTTTGTGGATAACCACAAAGCGCCCTTTTGCTTGGCCAAGGTAATGTGCCAGTGAGTGATCTCGACCGAAGCTACTGCGAACAAGACGTTGCCGAGATGAGAATAGGTCAACCTCAAATGCCTCCTGCAATAGTCCAAGATTACATTAGAATTCCATTAAAGAAAAAGTATACCAAGAGAGAAGAAATTCAAAGCTCATAGTTTCTTACCACTATGGAGTCATCATGCTCAATCCCTTCTTCTTTGTCAATGAGGATGGATCCAGAGGCCTCCTGCTGGTCTGGAGTGAGATGTGGAGGCTTCTAGAACATCAAGTAGGTTGGAGTAGATTGATGTTTGTACATCTTTGATTTGGGCCAGTGTTAAAGCAAGAACCTCTTCTATTGAATCATCTGCTCCCAAAAACCCAGGTTCTTGCATAGTCATGTCCACCTCGTATCCACACAGGATACCAAGAGCTTCATCCTCCCGGTGACCAAACATAACCTCTATGTCATGGAGAAAGAGGTATTATTCTCCATCAACAAGAAGGGGAGCAAGAAACCATATCATTGTTGCGGGGTCAACAGAGGTGGTGCCCAAGGTGGATGCAATTTGAGAAGTAGAATGGGGTTCAGGAGGTCCCTGGAGCACTTCCAAGGCCAATGCAGCTTCCCGCTCCTCAGCTTCTTCATGTATGGGCTCTTCATTGTAGACGTTGGGCGCTCATCTACAGAAATAAGAGGATCGAAAAGGGCAAGGGCAGGGTTAGGGCTTGAGGTCGAGGCCTCTCCTCTTCCATTTGTCCCTCCTGGAGAAGGAAAATAAAGGTCATTTCCTAGGATAGGAACCTATTTTCTGTGTTTTCGATGACTCCACATGCTAGGAGGTCATCAGTGTCCACCTCCCTAAACCCTAGGGGTGTGAGCTAGGCTCGAAAGTGATCTAAACGCTTCATGAACCTAGGTTCTTGATTGAACAAGTACTTCAAATAATCAATTGGGACCCATCTTTTTGTAGACTCATCAAGTTGATATGCAAAACTCACGATGTAGTCTTGCATGTACTTGATGAGGTCTTCAAAATCATCTTGCGCTCCCAAGTAGGTGCCTAGGACATCTATGCTCTTATCAAAGACTGGAAATAACTCCTCCTCTCTATCAATTAATGGACTATGGGAGATGAAATCGTGGAAGGCAGACCTAGCAGAATCCATGGTAGTTTGGTAGCTAGGAGAACTATGGCTATGATAGTGAAACTTTGAAACTAAAGTAACTTTATAACCTATATATACCCAAATGTTCTAAATATAAAAAATAAAAAGAATTATAAACTTTTTGGGAAAAACTTGACATTGGCATGAAACAAAACCATTCAAAACATCAAAATTAATTGCACCACTATTAATTGGAAAATGTCAAAATCCACAATTGTTCCACCCCACATTTTCTAGACAATCTTCAATATTGCAGGAGGGATAAAAGTGGCACTATGCATGAGCTTCTCTGCACGCTTTCCTACCTTTTCACCATTTAAGGTAAAGTGAAAGGACTCAAACATGCCATCCTCCATGACCAATAGGTGTTCCCGCACGTCCCTGAGAGTCCACTGTGATGTGACAGTCACATTCTTAACATCTCCTAAATGAGTACCAATACATAAACTTACCCCTATATTATCATCATCGTTAGAGTAAGGGGGAGCCAATTGTCACCTGTTTTCTTCCAGCGCCTATATTGGAAAGCAAAATATAACATTTGGCGGAAGATGTGGTACTTGACAACCACATTGTCCTTACATACATGGCATTTTTGTTCACCTGACCTGCTTCCCCAATTCACCCCAAGCAATTCCTCAAGGGCATTCTCATGTAGGCACTTGCATGACCACATGGTTTTTGTTCTGTGCATCTGGATATTATGAAAACAAGAAGCAAAAATGTGCAGAGGCATAAACCAAGAAAACCTTACCCATTTAGAGCCAAATGTAAACTTCATGGCCATGCCCACATCCTTTGCAATCTTTTCCTTGTATGATTGCATTGTTCTTGTGTCCACCATGCTGCAATCCATGTCTTCAAGTTGTGGTGCTGCAATGCATTGAAGATGGCCATAGCCTGATGCCGTCCTTGGAGTAATGTACTTGGCATTATACCAATAGATATTTCTCTATTTCAAAGCAGAGGACTTCTCTCCAGCATGCATTTGCCTTCCTAAATCCTCATCAATGGCAGTAAACTTACCTAAGAAGCACTCGACTGGTTCCCACTCCTCAAAGTCTGAAGGAAATACATCTGTTATGCACAAGTGCTATTTCAAAGTACAATTTCAAACTGACTCATTACACTGGTTCTATTTCAAAATACAATTTCAAGCTGACTCATTACACTTCAAAATCTTACACAAAATGCAGACTTACAATGCGATGGTATTGTCGATTGATTGCTTTGTTGCACCTTTGCAAGCAATCCTTTCTTTCCAAGCTTGAACTTCATGATGCAGCCCTTCCATTCATGCACCTTTGATTGCTTTGTTGCACCTTTGCAAGCAATCCTTTCTTCCCAAGCTTGAACTTCATGATGCGGCCCTTCCATTCATGCAAAAGATCACCTCTTTTGCTCTTGGGAAGCTTATGTGGACCCTTGGCAAATCCTCTCATGACTATCCAATCATTCAAGCTATAGGTGCAAGGCACCCATTCACCCAGTGCATTTTTGCTCCTGTTGGACACAGAGTACATGTATGGTCTCCTCACCATGCTTGTACAGAGGTCACAATAGCAATAGTGGACTAGAAAGTGCAGCTTGGAGGGAGAGAGCAGCTCCGATAGAGGGAGAGAGAGGGAGAAGGTATAGAGGGTGCAACTGAAGCTTGAGAGAAGCTCCAAGAGGTGCTATAGCTAGGAATGGAGGGAGAAAGAGTAGAGGGGGATGAGCAGCTGCTCCAGGAGTGTTGTAGCTAGGAATGGAGGGAGAAAGAGCAGAGGGGGATCAGCAGCCACTACAGGAGGCACTGTAGCTAGGAATGGAGGAAGAAAGAGCAGAGGGGGATGAGCAGCTGCTGCTATAGGAGGTGTTGTAGCTAGGAGTGGAGAGAGAATGAGCATCTACTAACACACTATTCAAACTTTTTGGACTTGTGTAAAGTCCAATTTGAGAAATGGACTAAAAAACAGTCCAAAAATTTTGAATATACTAGTAATGTTGTTTTTTAACTAGATTTGCCAACTCAAAACAAAAGATTTAATGATTTTGAACTAGATTTGCCAACTCAAAACAAAAGATTTAATGATTAAGTACTAAGAACATCAATGCATAACCAAATCTCTTACAAAGGGGGTCTACATAAACATTTTCATAACTTCACAAAAATCTCTTACAAAGTGGTCTACATAAACATCTTCATAACTTCTTGTGAATTGAGCAACTATCACCTAAGAACATCAATACATGACCAATAATAGATGACCAATTCTCTTACAAAGTGGTCTACATAAACATCTTCATAATCACGTAAGAACATCAATAGATGACCAATAGATGACCAATTCTCTTGGAAAGGTGGTGTAAATAAACACCTTTATGTATAAGTGGTGTGCACACACCTTTATGACCATTTCTTTTAGAAAGGTGGTGTACATAAAGCCCTTAGAAAGGTAGTGTAGATAAATCCTTTTATGTGTAAGTAGTGTACATATACACCACACTTGGTATTAAAAAACACCGTTAAGTATAAAATGGCCCTCATAAATAATCTTTATACATAATAATGAGAGTAAAGAAATCAAAAAAGTAGTAAACTTTTCATTAGATATTAGCTTTACATAGAAGTTCAAAACTTGTGATTACAAAGCCGTTTTAGCCAACATGTTACTCAGTACCAATGTCCTCAATGCCAGGCCCTTGACTACCAGGGTCCTAACTAATAGGCTGCTCTAAGACTGGAGTCTCAGTAGCAAGGTCCTTACTAGTTTGCTCTTCAGTTCCAAGCACCTGACTAGTAGGCTGCTCTAGAGTCTCATGACCAAGTTCTTGGTAAGTAGGGACCTGGCTACTAGGTTCCTGACTAGTAGGCTGCTCTGGAGTCTGTAAGGTCATGGTTGAAGAACCATCTATGCCTCCTGGTAACTCCTCCTGGTCATGCTTTGCCTCGTCCATACCTTCTTTGAGTAAGGCTTCCTTGCTTGATCCACTTGCCTATCCTTCACCCAAGATCGATCCACTTGCCTGTCCTTCATCCAAGATCAAGGGTGCCTTCCTCACTTTTAATTTTAAGGGAAGTGCTTCCACCTCTTTAGCCTTACCTTTACCTGTGACGTGCTGTACTACTGTAACTTCTTGCTGCTGTGAACCTTCCCGTATGATGAGTGGAACCTCCTTGACTCTAGTTGACAATTGATCACCCTTATTCTTTGTGCGGATTTCTTCTTGCCGTAAGTCATCGGATGCAGAGCTTTCATCCTCATCATCACCTGAGCTAGAATCATCACCCTCAGACTCACTACCCTCTTCTTTGACATTTTCCTCCTCAAAGAAAGTAGTGCAACTGTAATATGTGTCAAAGAACTCAATTTGATGGGGGGTATCAATAACATTTACATTTTTACCTTGCCGTAGCAATTTCTCAGCAGCAAAACCCATTCGATACAATGCTACTTCCCACCCATCATTCAATAAATTCTTTGTCATCTCTAGTATCACATCAGGATCCATCGGCTTTCTGTAATCCACCATTGCTGCATCAAGCTTAACCTTATGGTCCTCAAAGTAATGAAGCTCGAGAGTCCTTAAAGGAGTTTGGATTAGATTAC
The DNA here is from genome assembly GCF_047967505.1 of Dipteris shenzhenensis. NCBI lineage: Eukaryota > Viridiplantae > Streptophyta > Polypodiopsida > Gleicheniales > Dipteridaceae > Dipteris > Dipteris shenzhenensis. Next base: position 21,220,436 of record NC_141609.1, read on the forward strand.
CACCACCCCTCGATAAGAAGCACATCAAGAAAGGCTGCAAGACTTGAATGGCAGTGCCTTCCAAGACAGTCATATGATTACGCAGGACTATACCATGGTATACTTTTGAAAGTAAATACCCAAATGAAGATGTCAAACTTGCATATAGGGCATCCCTTTGTGATTCTGTCACGAACAGGACCAACGTTGATCTTTTCTTATCTGCCATAGGACCTTCAACAATAAACCGCACAAGTTCAACTATCTGTGACACTGCAAGGTCTTGCAATTCATTTATGAAAAATACGCATGGCTTCTCCCAAGCATGACCGCTCATTGTTATGAAATGCTCCGTATCAATGCCATTGATGTGTCAAATTTTGTATCATTCTCTGATAGCAGGATATCATAAGAGAAGCTGAATGAAGAACCATCATCTAAACCACCAATTGCTCTACCTTGGGTACTGGACTGCAAGGCCTTTTTCTTAATGTCCATATATTCTATCTCAACAACCTTTGGCATTTTAGCTCTTAGATCCTTTGTTGGTGTGGCATCTGCATCCATTGAAGCCAACCACTTTCTAGCCCATGTTTTATCAAGGAGTTGACCTAGGCTAAGTGCTTTCTTCTTATCCACATCAATTGACTTGCCAGCTAACTCATCATCAGATTTCAATAAAAATAATAGTGCCAAGAGAGCAGCCTCACTTTGAATCATTCGGGTGACCACTTCATCTAAGTTGCTATGCTTGCTCTTCTTTCCAAAGAAGCAGTCACCACTTAGGATCTTCTTGCATACTTCTTCTGTTATTACATCTGGAACAAACCTTAAAGCTCTCCACCAAACAATAGACATCGGTTTCTTTATTTCTTTCCTCTGAGTTGTAATGTGCTCTGGTGCCTCAAAGGATATCTTTCCTGTTTCATATGCTTGGCAAACATCCACGATGCTCTGAAACACTGATTCCTCATGGAAGACAATGCAGGTAACATCCCTGTATCTTGCAACAGCGGTGTTCAAATCCTTTGCCTCAACCTTATTACCTGGTATGCCTTGCGTATTGCTTACAACACCTTTCAAGCATCTATAGAACCGAGTCCTCTTTGTCATGTACTCCGATGTAGGTCTCTTGCCCTTCACTGTTTGTGGCTTCCCACAGCCATCCATAACTCCCTTGCCTTTATCAAGATCTCAGAAAGAGAAGAGCTTTTTTTCAACCTAAATGGAGCAGAATTCAGCCTCTTTAATTCTAGAATGTACTTCGAGTCATCATTAAATATGCATATATGACAAATGACCCGTTGAAACTTTTCCATCCACTCAATCTGTGGCAAGTTTCCTTTTCTTCCCTCATCAAGGGCGATCCTGCAAGCCTCACAAAAGTGTTGCCCATCAATGGGCTCAAACCTACATCTTTCTAAGAATCTATTCTTTGCCAGCATGTATCTCTTCTCGATGTCACTCCCATATCGGCTTTGATACAAAGCCTCTCCACGAACAAAGTCACTCTTTCTAAAGTTCTCAAAAGCATCAAGAAAGTCCACGCGCTTTTGAAATGTGACATCAGGCAATGTAGGATCATCTTCTTGAAGTCTCTTAAACGCCATAGGATGAAGAGTGATATTAGTGGCAACGGGAGTTCTTGTTTTCCTTGTATCTTCATACAATTTGTGTGCAAATATCTTATCGAGCTTTCTTTGATTTGTGAACAATGAAGCTCGATCAATAAGCATTGTGGCCACGCTGAATTGTGAAAATCCCCAAATGTATCCCTCATCCTCTGGAGGATGTAAGTCCGCCACACTTATAGAAAAGTCTTCGAGACTTGTATCTTCTTCTTGCTGATCTTTCTCTTCATCGCTATCTAATTTTTCGCCTGGTTTTAAATAGCCTCCACTTGAGCGATCTCCACGTGGAGTAGGAGTTATTTTTGCTCTCTTTCTGGGAATGGCTATAGCACTTGAGTCTACTCCACGATCACTCCTTCTTGTTCCTGTAGTTGCAGTAGTCGATGGCGTAGGTACAGTTGGAGATACTGTAGTTACACTTGTTGGAGTTATCGGAGTTACCGCCACAGATATTGACGGTACTTGAGGGTTGTATGTTATAGATGGCATAATTAGTGCCCCTGAAGGTTCAACACCACCACTTGGAAATGCATCCCACATTTTCTTCAATGCTTCTAAGGCATTAAGTAATTCTTGGGATCCCTCAATTGAATCTGGTAACGGTTTCAAGAAGTGCTTCGGAGTAACTCGTAACTTGTAAACCACCTCGTCATTCTTTCCTTGCCACACAATTTCTATCAAGTTGTTTTCTTTAATATTGATGTTTGATACCATGCCACCATTTCTTACTGCCTCTGCAGAATATTTCGGGCTTGATATGTTCTCTGAAGTGATCACCAAAAAATACTTTGATTTTCGCTCCATAAAATACCAAGCATGTTCAAGGTATTTGAAAGACACCTTGGAACCAAAACTGGAAGCCATGAAAGCTATAGTTTTCTGAAAAACAATCAAAAATAAAAAATGAGAAATACAATGATTTTCAAACTAAAAATATTAAATAAATTTTTAATTAAATATTCTTTTAAGTGTTATTTATTTTTAATTTTTAAAATAAAATATTTTTTTAAATTATTTTATTTTAATTAGTTAGTTTATTTTAATATTTAAAATTTAATTTAATTTTTTGATTTTTTTTAAGTTTTATTTATTTTAACTTTTTTAATTTCTACGGGACAGGATGCAGGAAAGCGCGAGGAAGGGGGAGGGGACGGGATGGGATGATGGCGGGGACGAGGAGGGCTTGACCCACGCCCCATTTTCCTCCCCACAATCACCCCTTGCCCGTCACCTTGCGATGTCTCCCTCCCCGCCCCTTGCCCTTCCACGCCCACCTCTTCCCTCCGCACGCACCTCCCCACGCCCCTTCCCTCCCCACGCACCTCCTTCCCTTCCCCTTGCCCCTCCCCTTGCCCTCGCCTCGCACCTGTTGCGCACGCAACAAGTGTCATCTCCCTCGCCCGCCCCCTTGCCCTCCTCGCCTCTCGCCCGCCTCACGCCCCCTTCCATCCGCCCACCCCTTGCTCTCCCCACGCCCTCCCTTCCCTTCCCCTTGTCCCCTGTTGCGCACGCAACAGGTGAGGGGGTGATGCTCCCTCCCCGCCTCCCTCGCCCCCTCCCTTTCCCCCTCCCCTTGCCCGCCGCCTGCCCCCTCACCCTCCTCCCCTTGCCCCTCCTCCCTCACCCTCGCCCGCTTGCTCGTCCCCCCTCCCCTTCCGCCTCCCCTCGCCCTCATCCGCCCGCCCTCCCCTCCTCCCCCCTCCCCCTTGCCCCTCCCCCCACGCCCTCTGCCCGCCCCCCCCGCCCCCCCTCCCCCTTGCTCCTTCCCCACGCCCCCCCTTCCCTTGCCCCTCCCCTTCCCTCGCCACACGTGTGCCATCCCTTGCCCCTCCCCTTCCCTCACCACATGCACACGTGTGGTGAGGGAAGGGAAGGGGCAAGGGAAGGGGGGAGCGGGGGGCCGGGCGGGTGGAGGGAAGGGGAGGGGGGCGAGGGGGACCTGTTGCGTGCGTAACAGGTGGGGGGGCATCGATGCCCCCCTCGCCCCCCCTCCCCTTCCCGCGCTCCCCCCACACCCCCCCTTACCTCCGCCCCCCAGCCCCCCCTCCCATCGCGCCCGCCCCCCCCCCTTCCCCTCCGCCCTCCCCCGCGTCGACGGAAGGGGGCGGGCGCGGGGGGGCGTGGGGAGGGCGGGGGTGTGCGGGGGTTGGGAGGGCGGAGGGGAGGGAAAGGGGGGGCGGAGGGGAGGGCGGGTGGGGGCAGAGGGGAGGGGGGCGGGCGCCCGGGGGGAGGGGGGGGGGGCGTGGGGACGGCGGGAGGGGAGGGGGGGGTTGCGGGGGCGGAGGGGAGGGAAGGGGAAGGCGGAGGGGAGGGCGGGAGGGATGGGCGGAGGGGAGGGAAGGTGGGGGGCGGGCGGGGGGAAGCCCCCCACCTGTTGCGCACGCAACAGGTGGGTGGGGGGGGGTCGGCCCCCCCCCCACCCACCTGTTGCATGCGCAAGAGGTGGGGGGGGCGCCCTCGCCCCCCTCCCCTTCCCCACACCCCCCCTCCCTCCGCCCCCTGCAGCCCCCCCTCCCGGCGCGCCCGCCCTGCCTCCGCCCTCGCCACGCCCCCCCTCCCCTCCCGCCCTCCCCATGCCCCCCCCCCGCGCGCCCGCCCCTTCCGTCGACGGAAGGGGGCGGGCGCACGGGGGGGGGGGGCGTGGGGAGGTGGGAGGGGAGGGGGCGGGCGGGGGGAAGCCCCCCCACCTGTTGCGTCCGCAACAGGTGGGGGGGCGCCCTTGCCCCCCCGCCCCTTCCCCACACCCCCCCCCCTCCCTCAGCCCCCCACAGCCCCCCCTCCCGGTGCGCCCACCCCCCCCTCCGCCCTCGCCACGCCCCCCACCCCCAGCCCCCCCTCCCGGCGCGCCCGCCCCCCCTCCCCTCCCGCCCTCCCCATGCCCCCCCCCGCGTGCCCGCCCCCTTCCGACGACGGAAGGGGGCGGGCACGCGGGGGGGGGGCGTGGGGAGGGCGGGAGGGGAGCCGGGGGTTGGGGGGCGGAGGGGAGGAAAGGGGGAGGCGGAGGGGAGGGCGGGAGGGAGGGGCGGAGGGGAGGGAAGGGGGAGGGCGGGAAGGCCGAGGCGCAGGGGAGGGCGGGAGGGAGGGAGGGGCAGAGGGGAGGGCGAAGGGAAGGGGGGGGCAGAGGGGTCAACGACAGGGGCAGGAGGGGGGGGCGCGGCGGGAGGGCGGGAGGGAGGGAGGGGGGTGGGAAGGGCGGAGGGGAGGGAAGGGGGGCGGAGGGGGGGGTGGGGGCAGGGGCAGGGACGACAGGGAGAGGGAGGTTGGAGGGAGGGGGGTGGAGGGAAGGGAGGAGCGACGACAAGCGGCAGGGGGAAGGGAAGGAAGGGGACGGAAGGAGGGAAGGAGGAGGGAGCAGGCAAGGGGAGGGGAAGGGGCCTTGGGGAGGGAGGAGAGGAGAAGGGGGAAGGGAAGGGAGGGAAGAAGCGGGAGGAGAGGGGAAGGGACGGGAAGGGGAGGGGAGAGAGGAAATTGGAGAAGATGGAGGGAGGGAGTACCTGAGTGGAGAGGTGGTGGAGCTCCAGGAGAGAGTTGTGCGAGAGAATAAGAGAGTTGTGAGACAGAATGAGGAGAAGTAGAGTTTTATAGGAAATGGATAGCTTTTAGGTCAAGTCAGCTTTTTTTAGTTTTTAAGGTTTTTTTAGTTCTTTTAGGTTCACTATAAGTAGAACATTCTTCATTCTCTCTTTCATTCAAAGATCATTCGTTTACACTCCACGCTTCTCTCCTCTCATCAACCTGTTGCAGGATTCGCAAAAATTTTCAAAATGTTGCAAGAGGTGAGTTGTTGCGTACGCAAGAACTTCTAAGAATCAAGTTTTTATAAATTTGAATTTTTTTTCAAATCCGATCTTTTTCTAAAAAACTTGTGTGTACGCAACAACTTAAAAAACCATTTTAGCATTAAATCTTTTTTTCCATAAATTTTCCTCTTTAACTCAAACTCTCACAACCCCTCCCTACCTATTGCGTACGCAACAACTTCAAAACAAAATTTAACACTCAAACCCTACCTATTGCGTATGCAACAACTTCAAAACAAAATTTAATCATAAATCTCTCAAAAAAACTCATCAACCAAAAAAAAAAATCTATTACAAATTTCTCTCTCAACCTCAAAGCCACTCAAACCTCCCTACCTATTGCGTACGCAACAACTCCAAAACAAAATTCAATCATAAATCTCTCCAAAAAACTCCTTTTTAAAAAAAAATAATCTATAACACATTTCTCTCTCAACCTCAAAAGCACTCAAACCTCCCTACCTATTGCGTACGCAACAACTTCAAAACAAAATTTTATCACACATCCTCCAAAAAACTCTTCTCACTACACTTTATTACAAATATCTCTATCAACCTCAAAACCACTCAAATGTCCTACCTATTGCGTACGCAACAACTTCAAAACAAAATTCAATCATAAATCTTTTCAAAAAACTCTTCTCACTACACTTTATTAATATAAGAAATCCATTTATAATATTTTTACCACATAATATAATAAATTTTTATTAACTAATGTTAAAATATAATTTTACTAAAAATATATATATTAATATAAATATATATAATTATTATATAAATAAATATATAAATACATTAATTTAAGAAAAAAATTGAAAGGAGATCTTCTAGCATATGTGCTTTATATAATACTTAGTCTTAAAACAATGAAGAATTAGTGAATATATTGCTCTTCTATACATTATTAACTTAAAAACTAATATAAATATAAATTAATTATTATATAAATTTAAATAAATATATAAATAATTAATATTATACATTAATAACATTTAAAATTATGTAGATTATATACTAATAACCTTTCAATTTTAAAAAGTAGTCAATAAAAGAATTAAATTAATTTTAAAATTTAGAAAATATTAAAATTTACACACTTACTTTTAGCATGTATGCTTTTATTCCATGTGTATAATACTTGTTAGTTAGTCAAAAAATGAAAAATTAGATAATGTATTTGTAAGGTAGGTATTTAAAACCATAGAATCTAGAAGACTACACTATCATTGCATCCATATCATTTTTTTACTTTAGTAACCATCAGATATCCATGATTCCATGTGTATAATACTTGTTACTTAGTCGAAAGAATGCAAAATTAGATAATGTATTTGTAAGGTAGGTATTTAAAACCATAGAATCTAGAAGACTACAGTATCATTGCATCCATATCATTTTTTTTACTTTAGCAAGCACCAGATATCCATGGTATCCATGATATGGAATACATGTTTCTTAGAATGTCCATGATATGGAATATATATTTCTTCGAATATTTCTTATCAAATACTTTTTCATTTCTTCTCATACACCATGCACTTCTTCCTAATCAGTGTGCATACATCACTTCTTCGAATTGGTGTGCTTTTAGCCTATGTACTTGTTCCTAATCAGTAGGATACTTTGAGTAGGTAGGCTTGTAACTACTTAAAGTAAAGCCTTTGCAAAGGATCGTACCTTTTGATACACCATGCAGCATGAATGTAAAAAAATATGAATCGGTGTGCTTTTAGCCTATGTGCTTGTCCCTAATCAGTAGGATACTTTGACTAGGTAGACTTATACTTACTTAAAGTAAAGCCTTTGCAATGTATCATACCTATAAACAAAACACTTTGGAAAGCATATAACATATAGTCTATATATATCTAAACTAAATACTTTAGAATGCATATTTTATATAGTCTATATATCTTAAATCTTACACCCTAAATCTTAAATCCTAAAGTTTCCTAAATCTTAGGTTATATAATCTAAGCTCTTAAACTTATATAATAGTTATAATTCCTAAACCTTAAATCCTAATCCCTATAACTTAAATTCTAAAACCTAATTTTCAATTCTAAACCCTAGATTCTACACTCTAAGCTCATGATCTTATACACTAAACCTTAAAACCTAAATCCTAAACCCTAAAACAATAATCATAAACCCTAAAAGCTAAACCCTAAACCCTATATTTTTAACCCTGAACCCTAAACCCTAAATCCTAAACCCTAAACCCTAAAAATATAATCATAAACACTAAACCCTAAACACTAAATCTTAAATCCTAAGCCCTAAATCCTTAACCCTAAATACTAAACCCTAAACCCTAACCCTAAAATAGAATCAAAATTTTATGATTTTTCTCGATTTGTGCAACATGTTAGATATACCCCCAACCTGCTGTTGCTTGAGCAACAGGTTGGGGGGTATATCCGACCTGTTGCACAAATCGAGAATTTTCTCGATTTGTGCAACAGGTCGGATATACCCCCCAACCTGTTGCTCAAGCAACAGGTTGGGGGATATACCCCCAACCTGTTGCTCAAGCAATAGGTTGAGGAGTATATTAAACATGTTGCACAAATCGAAAATTTTCTTGATTTGTGCAATCAAGAACAGGTTGGTGGTATATCCAATCTGTTGCACAAATCAAGAAAATTCTCGATTTGTGCAACATGTTGAATATACTTCTCAACCTGTTGCTCAAGCAACAGGTTGGGGGTATATCCAACCTGTTGCACAAATCAAGAAAATTCTCGATTTGTGCAACATGTTGGAGTATATTAAACTTGATTTGTGCAACAGGTTGGATATACCCCCAACCTGTTGCTCAAGCAACAGGTTGGGGGTATATCCCCCAACCTGTTGAGCAACAGGTTGGGGGGTATATCCGACCTGTTGCACAAATCGAGAATTTTCTCGATTTGTGCAACAGGTCGGATATACCCCCCAACCTGTTGCTCAAGCAACAGGTTATTTTCTTGATTTGTGCAACATGTTGGATATAACCCCCAACCTGTTGCTTGAGCAACAGGTCGGATATACCCCCAACCTGTTGCTTGAGCAACAGGTTGGGGGGTATATCCGACCTGTTGCACAAATCGAGAATTTTCTCGATTTGTGCAACAGGTCGGATATACCCCCCAACCTGTTGCTCAAGCAACAGGTTGGGGGTATATCTAACATGTTGCACAAATCGAGAAAAATCATAAAATTTTGATTGTATTTTAGGGTTAGGGTTTAGGGTTTAGTATTTAGGGTTAAGGATTTAGGGCTTAGGATTTAAGATTTAGTGTTTAGGGTTTAGTGTTTATGATTATATTTTTAGGGTTTAGGGTTTAGGATTTAGGGTTTAGGGTTTAGGGTTTAAGAATTAAATGTTTAAAGTTTAGGTTTTGCGGTGGTTAAGATGTTTTGGTATTAATTATTTAAAGTTTAGGATGTAGGGTTTAGGTTAATGCCTTCTCTGCTAGTTTTGATATAGAAGTTATTAAGTAATAATAAGCTCAATGATTATTTATTAAATGTTCATTTTGAGTTGCTAATTTACTTTTATACATAAACAGGTATTCACCCTAACAGAGGGTATGGATGTGGTGTTATATGAGAAGAATGAAGTGGTGGCTTTTGGACGAATTCATAGTCTTGATCTTATGAATGTGTGTCATTTTCAACGTTGTGGTGAGAGAAGATGTGTAGTGATAATCACCAACATTGTAAATTCTGAAGTACATTTAAAATATCCACATGGAGACTTTGAAACATTGGGAGATATCTTACAATGTGATATATTTGATATGCAAGCACACAGAACACTCTGGGACCAAGACGAAATTGTTCCAAAGACATACTTTCAAGATATCAAGAAACCTTATATCCAGGGGGAAAAAGTACAGATGTTATCTCGCTCCGGAGAAGTTTTAGCAATTCGCAACTTTAAGGGCTATGCTCAGAGTTTTCTTTGTATAGTGGAGATAATTAAGTTGACTAGTGCAGGTGTCATTCAAAATGCAATGGATAGTACTTCACAATTAGACGTCCATAATACTACGTCTCAACTACAAGTTCATAGTACTTGTAAATGGGGGTTAGCTTTCTTGAAATCAAGTTTGCCCAAGACAGTTTCCTTCAATGTCATGGAAGACACAACAGAATATTATCAGAAGAAAAAGACTATAACACAAATGGGATTCAAATTGATAAGAAGCTATAGTAGTAATCAAGAGTATCATAGTGGCATGCTCACAGGTATCGAGGACATTATAGTAACAGATGTTGATGCAGAAAAGTTTTCTTGTGTTGCAAGTGACTCAAATATACTCACTGGTATAGAAGACTTGTCTTGTGTTGCAAGTGACTCGAACAGGCTCACTGGTATAGAAGACTTGTCATGTGTTGCAAGTGACTCGAACAGGCTCACTGGTATAGAAGATTTATCCTGTGTTGCAAGTGACTCAAACAGGCTGGAATAGAGGAAAGGAAGCAATACACAACAATCCAAAAAGAAATTAGAATGTACACACATATCCTATTCCAAAATATACAAAAGGCTAAGGAGGGAAAGGATCAAAGCGGAATGAGATTGAGGTAGCACGGCAGGCTGAATAGCAGCAAGGTATCAAGCGAGGCAATGCAGTAAGCAAGAACTGGAGTAAGGAAAGCGCCAGCCCCACGAGGTTACCAAACCACGAGCTCCAAACAATCTTGTGATGTCCCTTCCATACCAATTCTAGAGAACAGAGTGACGGACTAGAGGAAAACCAAATAGCTCTTGCCACCACCGGCCAGACTAGAAATGGCATAGACAAGGTAGAAGTGCCACGAAAATGGATGCCGGAGTAGTAAGGGAGGCGTGATAGCTTGCGATCAAATATAAAGGAGAGGAGTGACAAATTTAATGGAACCATATGTCGCCATGCTGAACTCTTCATCGCCAAGAAGCTATTGACGGCTCAGAAGTTCGAAGGAAGAAGTGACAAAGATGGCCGCCATGCAAGGATATTGCTCTGTTGGATAGCCAGACAAAAATCAAACGACCAGCGAGTTGCCAATAGGAGTTTATTGTAAAGCCAAGCACAAACCGAGTAGCAAGGGAGGGATAAGGGCGATCTGAACCTGAGTGGTTGATACATAGATCCCTTTGAATTAACTTGCGCTAAGTCCAGAAACAACCTGTCGATTAGAAAAAAGGACTATGGCAAGAACAACAGCAATCCGCCAAGCGCTGAACGACTACAATGAGGAGCCAGTGATAAATACGAAAGCAAAAGCAGTCTGTACATTCATGACGTGGAGGCCTATAAGGAAATGATAAATCAATATCTGTGAGCCGTGAGGAGCCAGAGAACTAAGAAGAGCGCAGAGCCAATTCTACAACCAGTAGCAAACATGGCGCAGCAACCCAACTAGCTAGTGAAGGTGCAAGAGGTCTAAGAAAACAGAGCATGCAAGGCTATGAGCACATAAATAGAGCAGAGCGTTTGTGGAAAGACGACGTGCTTGGCAAACATTACAAGAGATGGGTCGTGGTAAAGAACTTGAGTGTAGGGTGGGTATGTGTAGGAGTGTAGGTAGGGGATAGTGCAATAAGGTCGGGGGTTTGGGATTAAGTAGGACAGTTTGGTAAGGATAGCAGGGTTAGGGAAGGAGGCTTTTCGTAAGGCGGTGAGTTAGGCAATGGGTTAGTGTAAACGAGTTAGATAAGGGGGTGGTTAATTATAAAGAAAAAAAAAGGGGGGGTGGTTAATTAACTTATATAACTCCCAACAACAATGATACTACTAAGCATAAACAAGTCCATAAGGGGGGAACAATTAACACGGGAAAGAAGGGAAAACGTTTTTTGGGTTTATTACCCAACATTAGGACCTTCTATTAAGACATAATATAGTCCAACGTGGGGATTAAAAAAATTTTTTAAAAGAAAGGGGGGTTTTTTAATTAAAAACATGTGTGTATAATTTTATTGAAAATTATAACAATATATATCTAGGTAAAGGTCCCCTAACAAAGACGGGTGAAAATGTAAAATTCATAAGAGTGATGGGGAAGGAGAGGAGGGGAAAATTTTAGCCATAAAGAAGTTTTATTCATGAACCATACAAGCTTATTATCATAAATGTGTGTGTGTGTGTGTGTGCTATTTTCAACAATGAATACTAGAGAATCCATAAGGAATTTGGATCTATTGTAAACTGGAAGTTTGTGGAGCAATCAATTGGCTACGACTTTTCTCTTCACGGGGTTTGCATCTGAGCTAACATGTGAGAGATATTGGTTGTGCAAAACTGCAAGAAGTTGCTACAAACAGTAGAATTCCAACAAAACATGACATCAATTTTTGTAGAACGAGTCCACATATGGTCTTTGAAGAAGAGTATGCAAAAGCTCATATCCAAGCGCCATGTACAAGAGCAATATGGAAATGATATATTGATCTCTAGGAAAGAGAGAAACCTATGATAATCCAAGCATAGGATATCGTATCGTTATCAGAGTATGAGCATAGAAAAATCTCAACGTATGGGCTTATTGTGTGAAGGCAAGATCCAACTCATTGTTTGTCTGCGTAGCAAATACATTCATATTGTAATTGCAGCAATTGTAGTTTGGTGTTGCTAAGATCTTGGAGCATTCACCACAACCCCAAAGATATGCGTATTAAAACCCCGCGTGTCCATAAAAAAGATGATGTTCATCCTGCGCAAGGAGGTAGAGGAGGGTGCAATCTTTATTCCACGCATATCTTGAGTGCAAGACTACAATATAGAGGGCATCGTACCTTTACGTAGCACAAGGATGAGTACCCATATGATCAGTTTGATCTCCTTCCACAGATCCCCGGGGGATTCACTCTTCATTAAAGGGGGACGTCACCTGCGTGCATGAACTTCAAGAAAACCCCCTATTTAAGATCCACGTAGGATGATAAAACACCCCTATTTAAGCTTATAAGATACCACCAAAATTCCATTATGTCCCCCCCTTTTGTTAAATCTACATTCTTTCTCAAGCATTTAGATTACACAATAAGCAAATTTAGGTTACTTTCCCTAGGGCTATTTAAAACCATACACAAAATCAATTTTGTTTGGACTAGTTACCCAAGGTAACCTATATTATGTCCCCCCCTCTTAAATATGACATGGTCCCCCTAGCTTAAATTCAATATTGGGGAAAAAAAAAGGGCCCCCACCCCTAATGTATAAGCTTATGCCTCATTTAAAAAAAAACCCCTATTGTATAAGCTTATGCCTCATTTATAAAAAAACCCCTATTGTACACCCACGTGATATCATAAGTTTCCCCCTGTGAATCCCCCGGGCACAGATCCTTCCAACAAAAGATAAAACAAGAGACCTCCATATGCGCCATATTCTACCTGGACAAGTGACTGCCTGAACTCCATGCTTTGAGGAGAATATCTATCCTTTACGTAGCAATAAGTAGACTGCAGTCATACAGTCTAAGCTATTGCTAGACCATGATGCTTTGATATGAAATCAAAACTGAGCTACATGCGTAAACCTCCTCAAGCGAGCAAGTGCATACAAAATGAATGTCTTGCTCTTAAGGCATAAATATCTAGCTGAAAAGCATTAAGCCGACTGATTTGGTTGGTGATTCAATGCTAGAGTCAGTCTAGCTTTAGAATAACGCTCCCATATTCAAATTTTGGCATGTCTTTACCAAAGGAAAAATCATGTCCTTTCCAGGGAACAAGTATGTCATCCAAGAAGTTTATGTATGTATGTTCTCGAGTAAGGTGCAAATTGCCCACCATCCAATAAATTCCATTTGCCCTTAAAGGTCATCCGCGGAACAAGTATAGTCCCAGACACCGAGGTGTCTAATACATCATGCCACACTAGGTGTGTCTAGTAGGCATCAAGTCATGCATAACTTCCACAGAACATCAGAAGCACATGTAACTGTCACGTGTATCGAATACTATTGGATCATTTGTATTAGCATCCGCTAATTCAACATAGTATTCACTTAGGAACAATTCCAGCACATGTGATTCTGCATGTACCATCAACCACACATGATAACATAGTCTTGTGTCTGTGTGTGCCCATCCATCTGCCTGCACAGACATGGGTCCACATCCCACGAGGGGCACCAGGCCCCCTAGTGGGGGGGAGGCATGGTGCCCACCAGATGCAAACATAATAATTGTAATAAGCACCAACCCTTTACACGTTAAGTATATAACTCGAGAGTCCACCATGACGTTTTCTAAAGAACAATATATCTTGCAAGAGTTATATGTGTAACTCATAATTCATCTGGTTTAAACCCACATATGGGATCAATCCATAGTATTTTAACAGGTAATCATGCTAATCAAAGTCCTGCGGAAATGTAAAGAAGGAAAGAAAAATGGATCAATGTCATGGATGGCAATAGACGACGTTTATCCTCCCTGTTCCATCCCCCTAGTGTGTGTGTGTTTGAAATTTACATACTAACACGATCCATCTCAATCCTTACACGACAAAACAAATACTGGCAGGAGATCACTGACAAGAACATTACAGATCAATACAAATTATGAAATTAAAGGATCTTTGAGAATATTGACATGGCAAAGACCATGTTACGAGGTACGGAAGCAGAGGGTGGAATCCACAAGATGTACCAGACTGAATCACAGTTCAGATAAAACCTGGTGGCGCCATATATTTTGCATAGCTAAGGATCATTGAAAACCATATTGTAATCATACATTTGATATCGAAGGAGCTCCACTCACCTGCATCCATCAACAAAAAAGATATGTCAAAACAAAAACCTTTTGTTGTGGGATTGCAGGCTTCAAAATAGAGCTCCACTTGTTATTGATGTCAAAATAACAAATGCAAGAACAAATCAAATCAATATCCTTATCGCAAGGTACTCCATGATGCAACTCAATGTATGAGTCATCATCAATAGCCATGTTCCAAGAGAAGCTGCAAGAAGTGTACAAGTGGAGCTAAAAAGATATTTGCTCTCCACAACATCACAGTAGGTGCAAAAAAGTGAGCAAGAGGCTATTTTAAGCACTGAATACAAGAGAATCCATAAGGAATTTGGATCTTCTGTAAACTAGAAGTTTGTGGATCAACCAACATGCTACGACTTTTCTGTTTACCAAAATTTCATCCGACATAACATGAGAGACTTATTGGTTGTGCAAAAAACTAAGAAGTTGCTGCAGATAGCAGAATTCCTGCAAAAAAGTGAGCAGGATGCTATTTTCAGCAGCAGTGTTTATGGAGCAATCAATTGGCTACCACTTTTCTCTTTACGGCGTTTGCATGCGAGCTAACATGTGAGAGATATTGGCTGTGCAAAACTGCAAGAAGTTGCTGCAAACAAAAGAATTCCAACAAAACATGACATCAATTTTTGTAGAACGAGTCCACGTATGGTCTTTGAAGAAGAGTATGCAAAAGCTCATATCCAAACGCCATGTACAAGAGCAATATGGAAATGATATATTGATCTCTAGGAAAGAGAGAAAATTAGGGGAGAATTGGGGTCTCCAAAGGGCCCCCAATTAGTGTTTCCTAAATTCAAGGGATTAGTGAGGTATTTGAGGTGTACCAATGGGAGTGCTCCTTTTTGTGGGGCAATGCCATGTTTAGGTGGAGGGTGGGCAGACCTGCAAACAGCCCCTATTGGCTACTCCTCTTACATCGGGGACCACTCAAACCATCCCCCCCCCCCCTCAACCGATGCTTGACCCTTCTCCCATATGCACCTCCCCCAAACAAACCTACAAGTCATTCAAGAAGCGGTGGGCCCTTCTCGGTGAAATTTTCCCCCCTCTCAGCTTGTTACAGGCCTGCCCCCTCCTCTTCTCTGGTCCAACTCCATTCTCCCTCCATTTTTCAAATGTGGGAACTCATTTGGCATCTTCTTTGCCCCCTCCTACTCTGGTCCACTGTGTTTCTCCCTCTCCAGCACCTCCTGTAGTAAACACACTATTCAAAATTTTTGGACTTTCTCTCTTGGTTTGGACTTTTTTTTGGAGCATATCCTTTCCACTCAACTTTACTTAGTGAGCTAAAAAATTGGGTTTTTTGAGCACTTAGTGGGTCACTTATATACAAATATGGCCTTATTAAGCTAGTAAAAAGTCAAGTGGTAACCTCTAATTTTAAAAAAAATGGCTCGCTGAAGCTATAATTCCCAAACTCATGCATGGTGCCTCCATCCAATAACTATAATAATAATAATAGTAGTCTCCTAACTCAAGTTCAATTTTAACACTATGAAGTGAAAATATGACACCATATGAAAAGAGTTTGTTGAATTCAACATATAAGTGGTGTATAGATACACCATTAAAAAAAAAAAAAAGAGTGTTGAATTCAATACATAAGTGGTGTATAGATACGCCCTTTTTTAAAAAACAAACCATACAATAAATTATCTTATTGGTGGTGTATAGATACACCATTTGTATGGAAAAAAGCATACAAAACATTATCTTATGCATCTGAATCTCGTTATTGGTGGTGTATAGATACACCATTTGTATGGAAAAAAGCATACAAAACATTGTCTTATGCATCTGAATCTCGTTCAGAGTCATCAGACTCATGTAATGTATTTGAGCTTGATGGGTCAAGTCTTGCCAAATGATGTTTAATATGGACACGACTTGGATCAGGGATTGTGATACATTTTTCAACATTGTATCCATGCTTCTTTTTAAAACTTCGTGTCCTCGATTTCCAGCAATGAATAATGCTACTGACTTCCACCTCTGTTAATCCCTCATTATTTGGAACCCTCTTTTGTTCAGTCTTATTTACGTTGTTTAGCTACATATGTGTGTGTGTGCGTGTGTGTGTGTGTTTTTGTGTATCCTCCTTTTTGAAAATTCATTTTTTAAATTTAGCTTTTTATTTTGTTTATTTATTTTGAACCCTTTTTAGACATACTTTTATTTTTTCAAGTCATGGACTACAACTCATTTTAGGATACTTAAGTTAGGATACTTAAGTTTTTCTCGTTGGTTTTCTCTATTGTGCTTTTTTAAAGTTTTAAATTCCTCAATATAGTTAAAATTCTTTTTTCTCTAATTCATTTCACGTGCTTATTTAGGCCCTTTTTCATTTCAAGTGCTTTATGTAAATTATTGCAATGTGCTTAACATTTATACAAATTAATTAATTAAAGTGTCTAATTAATCATTTCATGGCTTATGTGCTTTGCTTGTTCCTTATTATTGTTCCTATCTCCAAGTTATTTTTTGGTTCAATCTTTTTTTTTTAATAAAAAATATTGATCTTTAATTGCCAATCATGGGTGTGGATTACCCCTCATCATCATTAAATTAACTGGTTTTGACAAAAATAAAGAGACATTTTGCCAAAAGTGATATTTTTCATTGGTTAACTTTGATTTCCTTCATGTAAAATGCTTGTCATGATTTCTTTATACAAACTATTAATCGGAAGTTCATGTTAGCATGAGCTTGGAAAAAAATAAGTCAAAATACTGAAGCACCACTTATATCTTATCTTATAAGCCATTGGCCGATAATGAATGGACTTGGTTAATGGACTCATTTTCCAAACAATTTTAATTGCCTGTGGACTACTAATGGACGTAATGTTTTTCCTTCTCTTTAATCGG
Source organism: Dipteris shenzhenensis (assembly GCF_047967505.1). NCBI lineage: Eukaryota > Viridiplantae > Streptophyta > Polypodiopsida > Gleicheniales > Dipteridaceae > Dipteris > Dipteris shenzhenensis. The sequence goes on from NC_141609.1 coordinate 21,237,474, forward strand.
GGATAGCAAAGAGATTCTCCACATTCTACCAAAAATTCTCAATCATGGGTGTGGAATACCCCCTAGGGTTCTATTCATTATGGGTGCGGACGACCCCCCATTGTACAATAATTTCCATTCTTTCATTTTTATGGGTCCCATTTCTAAAACATTTTCTCAATTAAGGGAGCAGAATGCCCCTCTAAGATTGATTATGAACTAGCCCCCTCTTTTTTATAATCTTGTTTACCTTGGTGATGGACCACCTCCCTGATTTGGTTGATAACTAAATTTGATAGGAAATTCCAGTGAAGAACTCAAACAAATTCCGTCGGACTGCTAGGATGTCTGCAATCATAGACCCTACCAAAATGGCCTTTATTTCTCAAAAGCTGGAGGATGCACGAATGGAAATGGAAAATATTGGACAAGAGAATAGAACTAGACCATTATTGTATCGAAAAGCAAATGCAAGAAACAGTAGATAACTTATGGCATCTAGTTTTCTTCTTTTTTTTTTTTAATATTTAGAATCTTTTGGTAGTTCTAAGTCTCTTTGGTATAAGAGATAACAAGCTGGGGAACACAGGCATTAGAGAGAGTGGAACCTGTCACAAACCCCTTTGATGAGTAGTATGCTATTGGCCCTGAGTTTTTTTGTTATATATTTTGAATGCTAAAATTGAGGACTTTGAAAGTGTTAGTTAGCATCGTTATAATATGGTAGATAGTGAACATTTACGGGTGCCTTTGAATCAAGAAAGTACAAATTTTGATGCTTTGGATAGTGTTTGTAAGGCCTTGATCTAGCAATTGATTTTTTCTGCTTTTTGTTGGTAGCAAATTGTCTTTTGTATAACACATAAGGATGGCAAGTTCTTCTTATTGGAAATTATTTTCATTGTTCCACTTTGACTTACTTTCCTTTGAAATGTATGTTTTGTTGTAGTTTGTTACCATGCTATGAAGAAAAAATGGCAAGATTCATGACAGCCGACAAGAGATATGATGAGTGCCAATTAGATAAACCACATGCGCGCAACTACTTTCTTGATGATGAATGTCAGGGGGATTAGAATATGGTTTAAAACACCATTTTGTTCATAGACTGATAATTGTTGTGGTGAACCATGGACACATTTGGAAAGTTTTGGTCTAGTGCATTTTGCACGTGAAGTGGTATTTCAACAGTCATCTATGTTATGAGTTTGGTAATTAGTTTATGTTCTTCAAGTAAAAGATAGGGTGGATTGTAAGTCTGATTATTGGTATGCTTATTATGACAACATCTTGCTATAGTAAGTTTGGTTTCAAATTTGTTCTCATCGGAGGAATTGTAAAAAAACTCGCTCGCTTCATTGGACCCGCTCGCTTTTTCTCGCTCGCTCTATTGACTACCTCCCGCCGCTCTAGGCCTCCCCTACATCATGAGATGCAATGCTAGTTTGCTCCCTTACCCTCTCGACTCGCAAGCTGTCGCACGCCAGAGACCACTCGCTCCCCTACTCCTGGCTCCTTAAGCGCTGTTATGGATAAATTTGACCAAGGTAAAAGGCATAAATATGTGTGTGTGCTTGTATGTGTGGCAATAGTATAATAAAATATGGTGTGCATAGGGCCCAAGGTTGAGGTGGTAGGGCATGACCATGTGCCACCCTTCCACGTAAGAGGACCCATAGGTATGTTACATAATCCATGGTAGTAATATTATAAAATGTTAAGGTGGCATGGTTCCTCCATGTGCCACCCCTCCACCTAGGTGGTCCCATGCCTGCATTTAGTGAGACATGGCCCAAGGACCATGGGAGAAGTAATATAAAATAGGTGGAGATGGATATTATATTGGATTATTCCCTCCATGTAGGATAGGCCCATGTGGGGGGGGCGTAGATAGTCCAAGAAGGCAAGTTAAATAATGGAGAAAGTAGGATGAGGTGGCAAGATTCCTTGTGCCAACCCTCCACTTGTCCTCCTAGATGTTTGAACATATTATAAAATTGAGAAGAGACCAAGGGAGTATCTTAGACTTGAAATATGGGGTTTGATTTATGTGAAAAAATGAGGCAAAGGGTTGTCACACACAATTGAGAGTGTGTACTCACCTAGCCTACATGGGAGATTCCTCCACACACACCATGCATGTGGGAGGATGCATTTATTGGGAGAGACCCCCTCTTTTGGCTATAAAAGGAGGGGGCTATTCCTTGATGTGACACGCTCATTCTTGTAAAGCCACCATGCTAGTACTTTGATTTCCTCCATCCTTTCTTTCAAATAAAGCATGACTCTCTTCCCTTGATGTCTCCATCTCTACATTCCACCTCCCATCATGTACATGCTCCTCTTCCCCCTCTCCCTTCCTCCTTGTGCCATAGTCCCCCTCTTCATACCCACCCCTCTTAATTCCTTTTCCCTGCCCATGGTAACGCTTCTTCCCTCACATTCCCTTTTCCTCTATGGCCCTCAAGTGTCGCCATGCCTAGAATTTAGCCTCATGCCTTGATTTCTTGTCTAGTTAATAGAATTGGTGTGGCTGCTGGGATGCGAAGTCTCCACAGCTAGTGGCATAAAAGCCATCGACATCCGTTACTCCTATGACTCTGTGCGGTTCTACGGCATCTGCGCATCTTCTGCGTGCAGTTCTCTATTTCTGTGCCTCCAATCTGCAACATCTGCACATCTTCTACATGCGGTTCTCTGTTTTGGCACCTCCAATCTACGACATCTGCGCATCTTTTGCGTGCGGTTCTCTATTTTTGTGCCTCTAATCTACAACATCTGTACGTCTTCTACGTGCAGTTCTCTGTTTTGCACATCTGTGTGTCTTCTACTTGCGGTTCTCCGTTTTCTCTTTCTCTTCTCCTTTTATTAGGGAGTGGGAATTGAACCTAAGATCTCCCCATTCACAAAAGGAAGACTTACCAATGGGCCAGCAAATAGGAAGTGATCAAAATGTAATGATATTGCTTATATGTTGAAATCTCATGAACTGTAACTCTCTAACCTCTCTAACTATAAAAATCAAAAGTACTTCACTTCATGTACTCTATTCATATCTCATACTAGATTGTAGATTTTGAACTTTTTTAAGTTCACTCATTGAACGCACGCCACAAGAGGAGGGTGGATATTTATGTCACTTCTCGACGAGTTCAAGGACTTGGTGCTTCGTCGTCCACTCATTACGACTACCAATTGGCAAGATCTCTTTCTTGATCTTCATGTTAATCTTCAACAACTGATTGTACAATGCATTGCTCGAGGAGATGATGGGTGGGATGATACACGTTGGATGGTTCGAGGTGAAGACCTAGTGATACACTGGGAGGGCTTTGATTCCAACTCTACTCATTGTGTGGTGATTGAGCTACTTGCTGCATTAGAGGTAATTAAAAAGGTGACATTCTTCCAAGGGTGGGATGATCCACAAGCTTAGGGGGAGATTTTGTGCATCTACTTATTAATTCCTATGGATAAGCTCATCTTGAATGATTTCTTCTCGACCTCACTACAAAGGTTTCTAGGCCTCGGCTATGGGTAATGTTTTGACCAAGGAATCCCTTTGTACCTAATCAACCCTTTGAGCCACATTTTGAGCTTCATGTTGTAATTCTTTTTGGTCGAATTCTCCCCACCCTCTGCTTCTACCTATCTTGGACTACCGAGAAACCTCAGATGTCTAGATTTTAGTCTTGGTGCAATGACATCTTGGATCCTTCAATTTGATGGAGCATACAAACCTTCGACCAAGGCTGCTAGTGTGGGTGTGAAGCTCACTTCATCGGGGGGGTGGGGTGTATTGTTATAGCAAGTCTACACCTGCAAGTACTTGCAACCAAGCTGAGTACTCGACACTCATTTTTGTTCTACAAAAGGCGCAAGGACATCACATCAAGCAACTTGAGGTGCGAGGAGATTCTCAACTCATGTGTGAACAAGTTAGTGGAAGGTGGAAGGTGCGGAGCGAAGGCTTGGTTCCATGACATCAATAAGCATTCGAACTTTGCAAACAATTTGAAGAGGTAAAAATTCAGCATATCCCTCGAGCTCAAAATTTAGTTGCTGATTTCTTGGCACGTGAAGCTTATACTTCAATCACGCATGAAATGAGTGGTAGCACCACCTCAACAAAGCTGCAAGCCACAAATGAGGGTGATCATTTGTAAGGAATGCAAAGGTTGTGGTCATCAAGAAACTAAGTGTTGTGCATATTTGATACGATTTTACCGACTTCAAAACATCATCAAAAAGGTCCTTAAGGACATTGCTCAAAAGAAGGATGCCAAACCACACACCCCTTGAAGAAATAGCATGGCGACTGCAAGAACTGGAAGAAGCTGAAGGTGATGTGCAAGCTGTCCAACTATTGACATTTGTCATGGCATTCTTGTTTTCCTTGATGAACAACCTCATGCAACGCCGTGTCTCTAACCCTCACCTATAAAGATGGATGCAATATCATGCCTCGACCAATAAGGTTTGGTCCTTTAAAGATTGTCTATGAGCTATTCTATGCTGAAGATTCTTCCTATATAGCATTTCACAATACACCAGTCACACCCTACGCTGCCTATGTGTGCTTTGGATGTATCTTTACCTGATTTTCAGTTCAAGCTACCTCTTTCCATTGTTTGCCAATAGATAAGCCTCATTTTGCCTCTCTCTTTTTTATTTTCCAAGCATGGCCAACATTCCTGTGTTCTATGGTCGAGTTGAAGAAAATCCAAATGAGTATCTTGTGGCCTTCAAGCGCCATTGTGTTTCTCTCAACTTTCTTACTGAAGATAGATGGTCGTTGGTTCTTCCCACATTTCTAGAGGGTTTGACTCAAGTGTGGTATGAGAAGCAGACCAAGGACGTTCGCCAAAGTTAGCCGAGGTTGACAACAGCTATGATTGAGTATTTTGGCAAAGAAGAGGAGCCGGAGAATGTGTACCTGCAGGTGGCAAACCTAAAGTAGTCAGAAGGTGAGACGGCATGCCGATATGTGGATCAAGCATCCATGCTCCTGGACCGTTTAATTGCCACATAGGAGGACAATGCCAGATTTTGAGCTGGAATGACTCAGCATGTGCTGGGCTACCTTGTAGCAAGAGCCAGTGATGAATTCCACCTCAAGCTTAAATGGGAGAATCCAAAGACCATGGTGCGAGCACAAGAGATTGCTCAAAAGTTTGACAAAGTTCAATCTAACCCTGCTTCAAAGAAAACAGTTGTCCCTTTGCAAACCCCTCGATTCTTGTAACAACAACCTGGGGCATCCAACTCAGGGGCATACCCCCACCCCCCATTAGGGATGTATCCATCGCCTCCACCTGAAATGTATGGTCCTCCCTTAGATGCTTACCCTCAACAAGGTGTATATCCTCACCCTCTGCCTGGAAGATTTCCCCAGCCTCGCCCACGAGCCCCCCTCCTTCCTACTCCCTTGGCCCCTCCTGCTAAAGAACTCGGAGTCAATGACCTTGCCAAGGCCTTGAATGATCTTCAGCTTGAGATGGTGGGCATCAAAAATCAAGCCAATCACCCTCCAAGAGAACATGCCAATGTTCTGTGCTACAAGTGCCACCAGAACGGTCATTATCGCATCGAATGTCCCAATATTCCAAGGGTGAATCTTCTAGGTGAATCAAGCACCAAGGATTCTGATGTAGAGGTCCTTGACCTACGCAAGAGAAGTCATACCACCTCGGACCCATCTCCAAACTGTGGACCGGGCCACCCCAGGAAGAAGGTGTCCTTCTCAGAGCCCTCAGATACTGAGATGGCAGACCCACCAACAGAGAAGACTAAAAGATCTTGTAGAAGTAAGTGGTCGCCCTCGGATTTCCCTATCGGCTCAAGAAAAGAAGACTATTCAATCATTCAGGACCTTGCTCGTCAGTCTTTGAGCATCACACTTCCTCAACTAATAGCATTAAGCCCTAAGGTGAGACATGAGCTGCAGCAAGGTCTCTCAACAAGGAGGAGAAAGAAAAAGAGAAAGGTACGAGAGATTTCTTCTATCTCTGAAGATGTTGATCGGCACCCGCATACAATAGATGTCATCATAGATAATTGCCATATCAAAAGTGTGTGTGTTGATGGGGGAGCCGCATGTAATATCATGGTGCCCCGTATCATGAAGAAGTTGAATTTGAAATGCACAAGGCATTCCTCCACTCAAATCAAAGTAGCAGATGGTCGACGACTCGCCACCCTAGGAGTCATTGAGGATTTTCCCATCATTGTCAATGGGTTGATCACCACCGTCAATTTCTATGTAGTGGACATTGAAGATACAGGCAAGAGTTACCTAGCCATACTCAGGAGATTGTGATTGAGAAAGAGTGATGCAGTCAGTTATTGGAAGACGGGACACATGTCTTTTGGTACTTCAAAGGAAAAGATCCCGGTGAAACCAAGTGCCACTGAGCCAGAAGAAGAAGAAGAGCAAGACAGTGATACTCTCTCATCCTCGGTGTCTGAGTCAATGGAAGATTCAAACGGGGGGGAGGAGTTCTCAGAGGAAGAAGTTTACATGATGGGGGTGTCTCCGACCCCACCACCCACAGTCCAACCCCACCACCCACGGAAAAGGTAACAGCTAGTCCTCAACAGCTTGAATCTATGCTTTCTCCAGACCTCACTCCGAGTGAGAAAGATGAGTTCCTACAAATGTTCAAAGGTTTCCCTAACCTCTTCGCAACTAGCTACCACCACCTTCGGCATGTGACTACCATAGAATACAAGATAGAGCTGAAGCCTGATGCTAAGCCTGATGCTAAGCCATTGGCTCAAAAGTATTGGAGATTAGGGCCCTACAGACTGACGCTTTGTGCTTAGAGTTGCAGAAGCTTGTAGAAGCTGGGTTTATTGTTCCAGTTCACAATACTGAATGGGCTTCACCAGTGGTAGTTACCCCAAAGAAAAACAACAAGTGGCGGGTCTGCATCGATTATAAGAAACTCAATGTGGCCACCAAGACGGACCATCATCCTTTGCCCTTTCAAGACCTCATTCTTGAGAAGGTAAGTGGTCATGAGATGTATACTTTCTCTGATGGTTACTCTAGGTTTTATCAAATCAGAATTGCCGAGGAGGATGTGCTTAAAACCACATTTGCCACACCCTGGGGGACGTTTGTTGTTGACTCTTTCCTACTGCTTTCATAGGAAGAGCTGGGTATTCTCAGTATGTAGGGTTCTGAGGCTTTTTGTCACCTACAGATATATCGAGGTTGTCAGTTGTAGTATATGTGTAGCTTAGGACCTCGAATTGTGTTCCAATGAGAGATGTAGGCTTAAGTATGGTAAGCAAACAAAGTGCATGCATGTGTAAAAGGAACATGTATCATCATGATTGAGGTAATGAAGGCTTTCGCCTTCATTGGGGGTTGCAAGGTTTAAGAAGAGTTTAAGGGTTAGAAGGAGGTTCCAAGGTTTAGAAGGAGTTCCAGGGTTAGAAGGAGTTCCAAGGTTTAGAAGGAGGTTTTAGGGGTAGAAGGAGTTCCAAGGTTTAGAAGGAGGTTCCAGGGTTAGAAGGAGTTCCAAGGTTTAGAAGGAGTTCCAGGGTTAGAAGGAGGATCCAAGGTTCAGGGTAGAGTACATGGTGGAGAACTCATCTCCCTCGTAGATCATGGAGTTTAAGGGTTGAGGAACAAAGGGTTTAGGGGGAGCATAGGAGTGGGAGAGGAAGAAGGTGTAAGAGCATGGGGGAAAGAGAGGGAGGAGGAGAAGGGAGAGGAGGAGTGAGGAGGAGAGGGAGAGGATGGGTTGCAAGGTTGGAGGAGAGGGGAGGAGGAGTTACAAGGTTAGGACATGCTTTTGGATGTGGAGTGCAAGGAAGCATGGACACTTCAGACAATTGCTTGGAATACCAAAGTAGAACTCAACACAATGCCCCAAAGAGTGTGGGCTTCATTCCATTATGGGGTATTTATACAAGTTGGAGAGCTTCTCTCTCTGCATGTAGGAAGTGTAACACATCTCTCTCTACATGTAGGAAGTGTAACACATTCTCTCTCTACATGTAACACATCCTCTCTCTACATGTAGAACTCGCATGTAGAATGCGCATGTATAAGTTGTATGTAGAACTTGCATGTACAAGTTGTATGTAGAACTTGCATGTACAAGTTGTATGTAGAACTTGCATGTACAAGTCACATGTAGGAGTTGTATGTAGAACTTGCATGTACAAGTTGCTTGTAGAAGTTGTATGTACAACTCGCATGTAGAACTTGCATGTACAAGTCGCATGTAGGAGTTGCATGTAGAAGTCGTATGTAGAAGTCATATGTACAACTCGCATGTAGAATTTGCATGTACAACTCGCATGTACAACTCGCATGTAGGAGTCGTATGTAGAACTTGCATGTAGAACATGCAAGTTGGACTTCTAAGAGGGATTATTTCTAGCCTTATGTAAGTACAAGCAGAGCTTTGCCGCTACTCTACACACACATTCTGTTCTACCAAGTCCATGTTGGCATAGAGACAACATACTCCCGGATCCATTTTATTACCCGTCCTCAGGTTATGGCTGATTGCGAGCATGTACCTGGGTTGCCATGCTTTTAGTCCAGTGGCTGTGTGGAACTTGTGTCGTGCCAGTCGATCCTGCGGTAAAGCCTTAGCACCATACAATTTTTGCGCAGTTTCCAGGTAGCCTGTATCCACCATTTGCTCGAACAGAGATATGTGGTGTGCTTCTAAGAAGATCACTCTTTGATAGAGTCAACTTGTAATCTGAGCATCGACCCTTTCATTGGGATTAAAGCTGAGTGGAGGCAAATGGGAATCAAGGTAACATGGGACCTCCAGAATGAATTCCAATGTTTTACAGAATATAGCACTTAGGCAAAGGAAGCGATCAATGTTGCCACGCATTATTTGCTCATGTTGCTGAAGTGCTCGAACCATTGTGCCTTGGATATTCCATTCTACACCAGAGTCAATCAGTGGCCAATAAATGGTTCGATCTTCAGCAAAAGTGTGTATGTTGGCTTCCCATTTTTTACGCCATGGAAGTGCATAAAACTTGGGATGGGTTCTAAGACATGGAGGTGCCCGTAAGTACATCACAGAGCTTGGGACGGTGCCAATCAGGTTGTGGATCCAACTTGCTAATCCAACCTTCACTAATTTGGTGCTGATGAAGGTTGGTAGGAAAGTTGTCCAGGGTCCATCCACCTCGAGTTTTCATATCAGGATATTTGCTACAAAATTCCTTGATGGGGTTACTGGGAAGTGGTATCTCATCAAAATCATACCCATCATTGGAACTTGGCATGGGAGTACGAATTGGATTATCCAGATCCTGATATTCAAAATCAAATACTGTGTCATTTTCTGCTAATGAAAGCACAAGTAGTGTCGGAGGTGATGACGGGGCAGGGAGAGAATCTAGGGACATGGGGGAGAAATATGGAAGAGTGTTAGTTGCAGAAGGGGGAGCAGAGGGGAGGGGGGGAAGAACTGGGCAAATGGTTTGAGCAACTTGGTAATCCTCAAGGGTAGGATTAGCAAGGGAGGGGAAGAAGCTGTGTGAGGGGCTCATAAATTTGTGACTGTTGAGTTAGTTGAAAATGGTGAGAGGCATGAGCAAAGAGACGATGGAGGGAATAGATGTTAGGATGGATCTCGGGGAAGGTTAAGAGAGTGGTAGTAGCAAGGGTAAGTGAGGTTATGATGTTGGCAAA